>NC_083390.1:12557400-12868200 GCF_031755915.1 Ziziphus jujuba
AGAAATTGTTAGGTTGCGTGGAACGCCCAGAACAATAGTGTCTGATAGAGATGCAAAATTCTTGATTTACTTTTGGAAAACATTGTGGGCTAAGTTGGGTACTAAATTGTTGTTTTCTACTACTTGTCATCCACAAACTAATGGACAAACAGAGGTAGTAAATAGAACTTTGTCTACTTTGTTGCTTGCATTGATAAGTAAGAATAACAAAACTTGGGAAGAATGTTTACCTCATGCTGAATCTGCTTACAATAGATCTGTACATTCAGCCACTAAATTTTCACCTTTTGAAATTGTATATGGTTTTAATCCTTTAACTCCATTAGATTTAACATCTTTACCTTTGAGTGAGCGTGCTAATTTAGATGGGAAAAAGAAAACTGATTTTGTTAGGCAACTACATGAGAAGGCTAGAGCGAATATTGAGGGGAGAACAGAACAATACATGAAGCAAGCCAACAAAGGGCGCCAACAAGTTATTTTTTAGCCCGGAGATTGGGTTTGGTTACATTTGAGGAAGAAGAGATTTCCCGAACAAAGAAAGTCAAAACTCATGCTGCGTGGAGATAGTCCATTCCAGGTATTGGAGAGACTTAATGACAATGCCTACAAGTTGGATCTTCCAAGTGAGTATAATGTGAGTGCTACTTTTAATGTCACTAATTTATCTCCTTTTTATGCAGATGATGATTTGAGGACAAATCCCTTTCAAGAGAAGGGGAATGATGAGGACATGACCAGGAGCACCCCAAGATGGAGTCTAGAGCCACTTCAAATCTTTACGGGACCAATAACCAGGGCAAGAGCAAAGAGGTTTAAAGAAGCACTAAATGGTTTAATCCAAGAGGTGTTTACATCTCAAGGAAGCAAGTTCATTACTGAAGATGAACCAAAATTGGTTCATATGATTGGAATGCAGGATGCCAACATGAAAGGAAAGCCTAACGCATGGAATCCACCAATATGGTGATGTGGCACAATTTGATGACATGGATGGTGATGTGGTATCACATGGTGACATGGCACTTTTGCCACGTGGAGAGTGATATGCGCCTACATGGCATTAGTTGAATTTTATAATTAGGAAATATTAGTTTTTATTCTATGTTTTGATTGGATTTTGGCATGTCGCCTATTTTATTTTTCCACTTTAGTTTTATTTCGTTTTTAAATTACTTTCCTATTTTTATTAGGAAACTAGGAGATAAACTAGGTTTTCTAAACCTAACCAAATTAGGTTTCCTAAACCTAACCACATTAGGTTTCCTAAACCTAATTTTTGTCCATAATTATTTTTAGCAAATTTAGGAAAGCTTTGTAATTTATTTTGCTTATTTAAAGGCACACAAGTCATGAATAAAATTCAGATTACAATTTTGATTCAAAGTGAGAGAGTGATTCTTGTTAGACCTAAAATATTGATGATTTTATGCTATATTTATAGCTTAATATTTGTTAGTTTATGATAATTTGTTATGGAAAAATACTTAATTATGTATTTTTCTTAATCTAGGTGAAACAGGAAGAATTTTAAGAAAACAATCATAAAAATAGATTTCTTGGGTCGAATTACGGTGGGAAGCAAGATTTGAGGTCGAACGGACTAAGCATTAAAAAGATTCCAAAAAGACACCTTAAAGATTCTATAAAGATTATATCGGGAATTTCATGATTGAAGTGGATGTCATATGAATCATCACGATCTGAGGATTTCAAATGTCTCATTGTTTTTGGATTTCGAGGTGCGAGCAAAGAGTTATCGTCATTTAAAGTTTAGAATTTATAAAAAAAATATTCTAGTTAAATCTCCACCATTGATCAAAAGAAGGAATCAAGGCAATTTGAGGGTTAAGATAAAAACAAGTAGTAATAATAGGTTAATTTATCATTAATGAGGCACATGTCATGTCACATGCTTCATTAAGGGTAAATTAGACTAATTAACTATTTTTTTAGGAGGAATTAGATAAAAGGAAAGTAGTAGAGATCAAGTAATATCAAGTTTCCTTTTTACACATGAAATTCGTCCAACCCTCTTAATGGCCTAAAAAAGGTATCTTACAAGACTTCCACATTGAAAATAAAGAGAGAAAAAGGTTCCCAAGGTCCTATATATATAGCTCCCACCACATTGAAAGAAAATATACAAGTTTAGAGAGTTATTTAAGAGCTTTTAGGAGGCTTAAATATAAACAAACCAAATTTTGGGAGTTTCTAAGATTCTCTTAAGGGTTCTACAGTTTTAAAGTTTTAGAATTTTAGAAGATCAATTGGAGAGCTTGGAGGAGGCATAGAGACGCAAAGTTTTAGAGTTTTAGAAGATCATTTGGAGAGCTTGGAGGAGGCATAGAGACGCAGGTTTGCTTGGAGAAGAAGGCTACGACTTTGAGAGCTCTTGGAGGAGAATTTCTTCAATAGTTTTTATTCTCTTTTCTTTTCTCTTTAATTGTAAATCTTATTATTTTTAATAATTATGGATGTAGAATTTATTTTTTGCATGAACTAATTTTAATAGCTAGCGCTATGATGTAGCCCTAATTATGAAGGTTTAATTAATTTAATATATGTTGAGTTTTATTTAATTAGTAATATGTTTTGTTAATAAATCATTGGTATGCTTAATGCTTTCATAGGCCGGAAGGAATGAATGATTTTAATAATATTTGAGCTTGGAAAAGGATAATATTATGGATCTCCAATGATTTACATGAATGCATAATTGATTGGAAAATAGTTATGTCTCATGCCATATTATTTGCTTAATCTATGCTTGATGAATTTGTAAGATTAATTTATAGGCCGGAAGGAATATATTAGGTTATGTGAATATTATCAATTGTGAGTGGAAACTACTTTTGATTAATTTTGTGATTAAGTGTGGTTAACAAAATTACTAATTAATTAAATTCACATATTTAAATAATTAAATTAGAATAGTTAATGGTGAAATCAAATGCCCTAGTATCATAATTATTAATTTAACTCTCTCTTTACTTGAAATTGATAAAATTTTAATTGATTGCTTCCGTTTAATTTAGTTTATTTATTTTCAATTGCCATCTTAAATTTTAGTTCAAATATTACCAAAACCTAATTATTTTTGGTACTTAATTCTTAATCCCTTGGGTACGACAAACCTATTTTTCCACTTTATTACTTGAAAACGATTCGTGCACTTGCAAGTTGATTTTACACATCAAGTTTTTGTGAAAAGCATGCTTTGCATCTTTTTAACCTTGTCATTTAAGTGTTTTTATTAGTTTTCAAACATGTTAGTTTTAGTTTTTATTTTCCTTCATTATAAATAAATAAATAAATTTGCTTTTGTGGTGTTTTCTTAAGTACTTTAATGAGCTAATGATAAGACTATGATTGAAAATAAATTGGTTTTTAGATAGTGGATTTGTTTTTGTGTATGCTTAAATACTTGAAATTATATTCACATGTTGTTACTTTCAATAAATTTTGAGCACATAATCAATAATGCATAATTTAGGTTGTGTTTTGAAGAAGGTTTGCATGAATTAGAGTACTTTATTATTAATTGAACTCTAGAACTTGCTTGATTATTGCTTTAGGCGAAATCCTAGGTGAATGCATTACTAAGACCATGATTTAGGCCATCTTTGTTTCAGTTTGAGCCTTTCAGGCCTACCTAAAACATTATTTTTCATTAGTACCTTATTTGAGTCTTTAGGATGCATAAAGATGTATTAAAGCCTTTTGTTCATTAAACCACATTTACTTACCCTTTTTGAGTCTTAAATTTCTTTTTCCTACCTTGAACATACTATAAAGAGAGATTTAATTGAATTGATATGAATATATACTTGTCAGCTTGTTGAAGTGTTGAAAAAGAAAAATAAAAAATAAAAAAATAAAGGAAAAACTAAAGTTTGGAGGTTAAGTATTTGGTGAATTTGGCTTTAGTATGTATTTTTGTGTAAGTTAGAGGTTCGAACGTGTAATAAGAAGAAAAATAAGGGGGTTCAGTGAAAAAGAAAAAGAAAAGCAAAACAATTGAATATATATATATATATATATGTGTGTGTGTGTGATGTGAAAAAGAACAAAAAATATATATACAATGAAAAGGAGAAATAGAAGATTTGTAAGTTTATATTGAAAGTTAAAAGAAGAAAAGAAAATCTAAGAAGGAAAAAAAATTATACAAGTAATTTATTCATTGATATTTTAATTTTAGCTTTCTTTCATTGATTTATTATATCTTATCATTTTCTTTTTGTTAAGCCATACCTTTTTAGCCTTAACAATAAAAGCCATAAAGTCTTAATGATTTAAAGTGGTGCATTAACCTACATTAGTGGAGAGTGATCATTAAGTCAAGCATATGGTAGTTCATACTTTATTATCAATCTCTAATTCTTATAAATTTACTCAAATGCATGATATTAAGTGTATAAATTGATTTCCACACACACACATTGGAAGTATCATATATGTTGGATAGAAGATAAGGTATTGAATTACATAATTACTTTGAAACCATTTGAAAATTCATATTTTATACAATCTTTGAGGCAACCCATTAAACTATCTTATGTCCTTTTAAAAAAAAAAAATTCATTTTCTTATTCTTTTTCTTTGCTAGAGACTAGCAAATCTTAAGTTTAGGGGTATTTGTTCGGCCTAAAATATTGATGATTTTATGCTATATTTATAGCTTAATATTTGTTAGTTTGTGTTAATTTGTTATGGAAAAATACTTAATTATGTATTTTTATTAATCTAGGGGAAAGAGGAAGAATTTTAAGAAAACAACCATAAAAATGGATTCCTTGGGTCGAATTATGGTGGGAAGCAAGATTAGAGGTCGAACGGACTAAGCATTAAAAAGATTCCAAAAAGATATCATAAAGATTCTATAAAGATTTTATCAGGAATTTCATGATGGAAGTGGATGTCATATGAATCATCACGATCTAAGGATTTCAAATGTCTCGTTGTTTTTGGATTTTGAGGTGCGAGTAAAGAGTTATCGTCATTTACAGTTTGGAATTTATAAAAAAAGAATATTCTAGTTAAATCTCTACCATTGATCAAAAGAGGAAATCAAGGCAATTTAAAGGTCAAGATAAAAACAAGTAGCAATAATTGGTTAATTTATCAATAATGAGGCACATGTCATGTCACATACTTCATTAAGGGTAAATTAGACTAATTAACTATTTTTTTTTAGGAGGAATTAGATAAAAGGAAAGTAGTAGAGAGCAAGTAAATCAAGTTTCCTTTTTACACATGAAATTCGTCCAACCCTCTTTATGGCCTAAAAAAGATATCTTACAAGACTCCCACATTGAAAATAAAGAGAGAAAAGGGTTCCCAAGGTCCTATATAACTCCCACCACATTGAAGAAAGATATACAAGTTTAGAGAGTTATTTAAAAGCTTTTAGGAGGTTTAAATAGAAACAAACCAAATTTTGGGAGTTTCTAAGATTCTCTTAAGGGTTCTACATTTTAAAGTTTTAGAGTTTTAGAAGATTAATTGGAGAGCTTGGAGGAGGCATAGAGACACAAGCTTGCTTGGAGAAGAATTCTCTTGGTTCTCTAAGAACTATATCAAACTTTTCAAGCTTTGCTCGTGGAGTTCAAATTTGACTTATCAATAGGTTATTCTGCACCCTATTATGGTGTCTTCACAATACCAAGGTTCTTACCTCAAATATAAATAACGGATTGAGGTCTTCCACTGATAACTTGTAATTAGACAATCTAATTCAATCTTTATTACGGGTTTAGAGGCAGATCGCTCTAGTTTCGTATCAGTTAAGCTCACATATGCTCCTTAGGTCTCTATATAGCTAATTCATTTACATGATTCCTTTATAATATTTTCTTTAGTGGCAAGGTCATCGGGCAAAACATACAATCTCTCTTGTAGTGAATCTTTATCGGTTGCTCCTCTTATATGAACATCATACAACTATAAATAAAATTACTAAAAATTTGTTTCTTGTTTAGGTGGTAAATCAGAAGATTATTAGGCCGTCATTTGTAAAGTCAATTGAATGAAGATCTTCAAATATTCAAGATAAGAAGTGTGTATCGAATACTCATCGTACGAAGTAAATGTCATGTAGAAAAAGCATATTTAAATCATGGGGGAAGAGTTCTCTACCTTTTGTGGGGTAACAACTAAGATTGATGTAATCATCGAAAGAAATGTAAATTCTTTGTAAAGAAATCTAATAAAACATATTTGATAGTAAACTATTCTATCTTCAAAATAACTTCTATCCTTGAACCAAAAGAACTGAATCTACCTCCATCTTTGAACCAAAAGAACCAAAAAAACTTTGGAATGTGGATCGTCATGGGGTGGGCTTCAAGATAATTTGACACATGTGGGTTAAATCTTGGCAATTGAGGGTCAATTTGCAGCTTTTTGGATGTCTTAAGGTGATGGTGCTAAATCCAACAAGGGAGGAAAGGCTGCTCAGGTTTGCAGTTATTTAGGATGTATTATCACTATTTTTGGATTTACTTAATCCCATGGCATGCCTTATGAGGTATATATGGACCTTTAAGTTGCTCATAGACAAAATTCGAAATTTGTTTGGACATTGATATAATATTGATAATTGAATTCAACAAGGGACAATTATAACTTTTTGATCACAACTTAAATTTAAGTGCACAACTAATCTCTAAACTCATATCAATGAGCTTTATACAATGGTACAAAAGTTAAAGCCAAATCCCATTATAAAGAAAAGTCAATTGTGGTTCCAAGTAAAAGTCTAATTTAGTCAAATATGGTTAAATCAATCTAAAATTCAAATTTAAAAGGTTTTCTTGAGACAAATTTGAAAGGATTGGGGCAAGGTTAATATAAAGAGAACAAGGTTTTTCAAAGTTTTGAATTGATTTGGAGTCTAAATGTACTCAGCTTGTTTGAATAAGCTACTGGAAAAATTTTCCAATTTTGGCCAGTTTGTGTTTCTCTTGGTTTCAAAAAGGAAACTAAGGTATTGTCTCCAAAATTCAATACAATTTATTCATTGAGATGTAATACATACTTATAGCATACAAAATAGGTGTGAAAGCACACCATGGCCGGTTTTAGCACCAATACAAAACAAGTCCTTCATAGTGAAGCAAATCACTTGTGCAAGGTAACTTTTCACCATGCTTCTTAATTTGTTTACAAGTGTTGCTGCCTCATTAGGTGCCTCACATTGAAGTAGTCCTCATGCATGATGACCCATGTCCTTCCATACATTGGATGAGAGAAAGGTCGAATGATGAAGCTCCATGTCACCAAGTAGCTTCTATGTCATCATTCTTGTCACCAATGTGCTTTCCATGTCATCAAGGTGCTTAGTTTTCTTAAACCTTGATTTGGCTAATACACTTTAAATAACACATTTTGATGTCTTTGTGCACTAACTTATCTAGCTTAGATTACACAAAATTGCTAGAATTTACAAGCAAAAATACAAAGCAACCTAGGTTATGACTTCTCTGCCAAGGAATTTTAGCTTGGTCTCGGGTTTTCTTTGGTTGGTTTCAGGTTTGCATGGTTCATGGCTAACAGTTGTCATGATTCTCTAACACTCCTCCTTGGCAATGTTAGGCATGATGTGAAGAAGATTTCTAAGCATTTGAAGTCTTTCTTTTGGCAATGGTTTTGTGAGAATGTCAGCCGGCTGGTCTTGTGTTGAACAATGCATCAAATTGATTTCTTTTTTTCTTTCAGCCTCATGGATGCTATGGTACTTCATAGGGATGTGCTTGGTTCTTCTGTGTTGTAGGTGATGGTAATGGTTGAAGTGTTATCACAATAAATGGTGGTTGCATTTGTTTGCTTGCAACCTAAATCATCAAGCAATTTCCTTAACCAAATTACTTTGTTTGATGTTGCTGCTACCGAGATGCATTCAGCTTTTGCTGTTGATTGTGCTATGGTTCCTTGCTTGTGTGAACACCATGAAAATGAACCTGAATCAAATATAAACAAATATCCAGAGGCGCTCTTCATGTCCTTCAAGTTACTTGCCCAATCACTATCACAATAGCCAACTAATTCACACATATTACCAAGCTTGTAGAGGATTCCAAAGTTGTCCGTGCCCTTTACATATCTTAGGACTCTTTTTGTAGCTTGGTAATGGTTTTGTGATGGTGCACTCATGAACCTCGATAGCACACTTACAGTAACCATAATATCAGGTCTTGAAGCACACAAATAAAATAAGCTACCAATTAAGCATTTATAAACCGAAGCATTCACTTTCTCACTTCCATCATCTAGTTCGAACTTGCCATTTTGAATCATTGGTGTGTTAACAATCTTAACATTTTCTAGTTGAAACTTATCAAGCAAATTCAAAGCATTTTTTTTCTTGAGATAGAATTTTACCTTTACTTATATTTGCTTGATCTCCAAACCTAGAAGTAATTCATTAGGCCAAGGTCGGACATCTAGAAGGTTTCCATCACTTTATTTTTTAAATTTTGAATGCCTTTGGTACTGCAACCTGTTGTTATAAGCAAATCACCAACATAAAGAGAGAATACCATTGCATCTTCATGTGAGTTGCCTTTGATATAGAGTGTAGCCTCATTATCACTTCTTGAAAAGCCTTCATGAGTGAGGTAGTCATCAATTCTTGCATACTAAGCTTTTGGAGCTTGTTTAAGCCTGTACAAGGCTTTATGAAGCTTGTACACTTTCCCCTCCTCTCCTTCTATGACAAATGATGAGGACATGACCAGGAGTACCCCAAGATGGAGTCTAGAGTCACTTCAAATCTCTATGGGACCAATAACCAGGGCAAGAGCAAAGAGGTTTAAAGAAGCATTAAATGGCTTAATCTAAGAGGTGTTCACATCCCAAGGAAGCAAGTTTATTACTGAAGATGAACCAAAATTAGTTCATACGATTGAAATGGAGGATGCCAACATGAAAGAAAGCCTAATGCATGGAATCCAACAATATGGTGATGTGGCACAATTTGATCATGGATGGCGATGTGGCATCATATGGTGACATGGCACTTTTGCCACGTGGAAGATGATATGCGCCTACATGGCATTGGCTGAATTTTGTAATTAGGAAATATTAGTTTTTATTTTATGTCTTGATTGGATTTTGGCACGTTGCCTATTTTTATTTTCTGAATTTAGTTTTATTAGGTTTTTAAATTACTTTCTTCTTCTCATTTGGAAACTAAGAGATAAATTAGGTTTCCTAAACCTATCAAAATTAAGAAACCTAATTTTCGTCCATAATTATTCCATAATTATTTTTAGCAAATTTAGGAAAGCTTTGTAATTTATTTTGCCTATTTAAAGGCACATAAGTCATGAATAAAATTCAGATTACAGTTTTGATTCAAAGTGAGAGTAACCTCTCTTGGTTCTCTAAGAACTGTATCCAATTTTTCAAGCTTTGCTCACGGAGTTCAAATTTGACTTATCAATAGGTTATTCCGCATCCTATTGTGGCGTCTTCACCATACCAAGGTTCTTACCTCACACATAGGTAATGGGTTGAGGTCTTCCATTGATAATTTGTAATTAGATGGTCTAATTCAATCTTTGTTACGGGTTTAGAAGCAGATCGCTCTAGGTTCGTATCAATTTGGTATCAAGGCTAGTTTGTAATTACAAGTTTGATCTATGTATTTCTTTTCTTTTGTTTCATTGTTTTTCTTGGTTTTTTTTTTTGGTGATTTTTAGCATTAGGTTAAGAATTGCATATTTGATTTCTTTGGTTGTTCTTTGCGTTTGGGTTGCTGCGTTTTTCTTTGCATTTTGTTTTTTGTGTTCTTCTTCATTCATTCTGTTCAGATCGTATTTAAAAAAAAAAACAAAAACAAAAATTCATTCTTAAATTTTTCTTTTTTGTTCTTGTGATTTGTGGCATTGAATTATTGAGATTTCAAGAGAAACCAGGTCATGAAATTTTTTTTTTTTTTGGTTGATTTGAGGAGCACAAAAAAAAGCCAAAATCAATACCGAAAATAAGGTTTGTTGAATATTCACTAATTCCACTTTGCAAATCTCATTCCAATTTGTTCCTCACATTCTAATTTCTTTTGTTTGTGTCAAATTTCTTGTTGAGCTTTCATCGTTGCCTTTTTCTTGTCACTTTTCATTCTATTTGTCTTGTAGCCTTATTTTCATAACTGTTTGGTAGGTCTATTTGGATTGTTACTTGCTAGTTTTTTTTAGTTTGGAATGAGTTTGCAAAGAATCAAATAGAATTACTAGAGTGGTAAAAGGCAAGAGAGGTGAGAATTATAGAGGGTAAAAGCCGAATTATAACTAGAGTGCAAACACGAGTGAATTGAGACCTTGAGTTTGACCAAAAACACGTGAGGGAGTGTTGTGAGGTCCTTTTTACTAACAAGTTTTGCAGAAAAATCATGTCACAAGACAAAAGCAAAGAAATCATGGATGAAACTTCAGGTGTGGCTGATCCGAAGTTGTACATTCAAGCCATGGTGGGAGAACTACAAAAAGCACTACGGTTGGAGATGGGGCAGATCCATGATAGGTTGGATAGGATGGAATCATCAATCCAAACGCCACAAAAACGACCTACACAAAGGTTTGCTCATGGACGTGGTAAAGGAAGAGATATTCCAAGAAGGGTAGATTGGGAACAACTGGGAGATGACTATGAGGAAGAAGAAGAAGACATTGGTTCGGAGACATTGGTTCGGGAACCAATCAATTCCATGGGAGTGAGAGGTTAGACCGAGGCAATGACTGGAGGAATTAAGATGAAAATACCATCATTCCAAGGTAAAAATGATCCAGAAGTATATCTCGAGTGGGAGAAGAGAATTGAGATGGTATTTGACTGTCAGAACTACTCCGAGGCTAAAAAGGTTAAATTAGCCGCTGTTGAATTCACGGACTATGCTATTGGATGGTGGGATAAAATGACAATTTCTTGGAGTCGAGTAGGTCAAAGACCTATAGATACATGGGAGGAGATGAAGGCTTTGATGAGGAAGCATTTCGTACCTAGCCATTACTATAGAAGCATTTTTCAGAAACTACAAAGCTTGTCTCAAGAAAATAAGAGTGTGGAGGACTATTATAAGGAGATGAAAATCCTTATGATGAGGGCCAATGTTGAGGAGGATAGGGAGGCTACAATGGTATGTTTCTTGGTTGGTTTGAATAGGAAAATAGCAAATCAAGTGGACTTGCATCATTATGTGGAGATTGAGGAGATGTTGCACATGGCCATCAAAGGAGAGCAACAACTCAAGAGGAAGGGTACCACAAGACATAGTATTGCTCAAAATACTTAGAAAGCAAGCCCAACCACATTGAAACCCAATCAGCCCAAGTTTGAAGATAAAGCCACCACACGGCCTAAATTCGAAGTTAAGGCTGAACCATCCTCATCCAAGCAAGTAACTAAATTCGATTCATCTTCAACTAGATTTTGAGATATCATGTACTTTAAATGTCAAGGCAGGGGTCATTGATGTGTAAAATCAACTCGCAAGTGCACGAATCGTTTTCAAGTAATAAAGTGGACAAATAGGGTTGTCGTACCCAAGGGATTAAGAATTAAATACCAAAGATAATTAGGTTTTGATAATATTTGAACTAAAATTTAAGATGGCAATTGAAAACTAAATAAACTTAAACAAAAGCAATCAATTAAAATTAGATCAATTTCAAGTAAGAGAGAGAATTGAATAATTATGAATACTAGGGCATTTGATTTCACCACTAACTATTCCAATTTAATTACTTAAATATGTGAATTTAATTAACTAGTAATTTTGTTAACCACACTTAATCACAAAATTAATCAAAAATAGTTTCCACTCACAAATGATAATATTCACATAACCTAATTTATTCCTTCCGGCTTATAAATTAAATCATGCAAATTCATCAAGCATAGATTAAGCAAATAATATGGCATGAGACATAACTATTTTCCAATCAATTATGCATTTATGTAAATCATTGGAGATCCATAATATTATCCTTTTCCAAGCTCAAATATTATTAAAATCATTCATTCCTTCCAGCCTATGAAAGCATTAAGTATACCAATGATTTATTAACAAAACATATTGCTAATTAAATAAAACTCAACATATATTAAAATAATTAAACCTTCATAGTTAGGGCTGCATCATAGCCCTAGCTATGAAAATTAGTTCATGGTAAAGATAATTTCAACATCCATAATTAAAAATAATTAGATTCACAATTAAAGAGAAAGGAAAAGAGAATAACAACTATTGAAGAAATTCTCCTCCAAGAGCTCTCAAAGTCGTAGCCTTCTTCTCCAAGCAAACCCACGTCTCTCTGCCTCCTCCAAGCTCTCCAATTGATCTTCTAAAACTCTAAAACTTTAAAACCCTAGAACCCTTAAGAGAATCTTAGAAACTCCCAAAATTTGGTTTGTTTCTATTTAAACCTCCTAAAAGCTCTTAAATAACTCTCTACTTGTATATCTTCCTTCAATGTGGTGGGGGCTATATATATAGGACCTTGGGAATCTTTTTCTCTCTTTATTTTCAATGTGGGAGTCTTGGAAGATACCTTTTTTAGGCCATGAAAAGGGTTGGACGAATTTCATGTGTAAAAAGGAAACTGTATATTACTTGCTCTCTACTACTTTCCTTTTATCTAATTCCTCCTAAAAAAATAGTTAATTACTCTAATTTACCCTTAATGAAGCATGTGACATGACATGTGCCTCAAGTTTTTGGCGCCGTTGCCGGGATTAAGGCATTAATATTAATTCGGATTGGGTTTAGTAGTACTTTGATCATTGTTTTCTTATTTTAAATTTTTATATTTGTTTCTTAATTTTGGTTTTAGTGTTGCATGCTAGGGTTTTAATTCTTTGCTTGTTTGGCCAACTTGCTTTGAATTTTTAATACTTATTTTGTCGTACTTGAAGCCAAAATTGTGTTTTTAATTTATTGGTGCTTAGGTTACAAGTCTAGCATACTTAGGGATTTTAGTATTATTTTTTTTTATTTGTTTGGTTGAATAAGATTAGGTTTAGCTTACTTTTAGTTGAAATTTTAGTTTGGCATAATTGTTTACTTTAAAAGCATACCTGCACAAAAGGGTTTAATTTTTTTGCATTCAATTCGTTTGGTTCATTATTTCCTAGAGTTATTTTCATTTATCTTTTAGTTAAGTGTTAGTTTGTTTTTCTTTATTGCTAATTGATTTTAATTGTTAGATTAGTTAGCAACATTAGAATTCTAATAACTTATTTATTTATTTATTTATTACTTTTTTTCTTGTTCAATTTTCTAATTTTCTTTCTAATTTATTTTACTTGCTCTCTGTTTAGGAATTAGGTGTTGTGTATGAGTCATAGTGGTGATCAAGAGTTCAAGGAGGGAGTTGACTTAGAAAATAAACCAGCACCTAGAAAACAAGCCATAAGGGGTACTTGGGTACGTATAGACCAAGGAACTCAAGAAGGAGCAATGGCCAACCAAAGAGAAGATGATTTGCCCATATGCGAGTATGCTGCTCACAAGAAAGTTGGTGATTTGTCTTGCATAAGGAGACCACCCATTGAAGCAAACAATTTTAAAATTGAAGCATCTACTACTTCTTTGCTTAATAATGTTCAATTTTGTGGTTTGCCTCATGAAGATCCAAACATGCATATTTCTAGTTTTCTTCAATTGTGTGATATGTCTAAACAAAATGGTGTTTCTGATGATGCTTTTCGATTAAGACTTTTTCCTTGGTCTCTTAGAGACAAGGCAAAAGTGTGGTTAAATTCTTTACCTGCAGGTACTATCACTACATGGGATGCTATGGAGACAAAATTACTAGACAAATTCTTTCCTCCATCAAAGACCGCAAAATTGAAAAGTGATATAAACAATTTTTGTCAATAGGACCAAGAGACTTTGTATGATGCATGGGAGCGCTTCAAGGAACTATTAAGAAGATGCCCACACCATGGTTTTCCAACATGGATACAGGTACAGATTTTCTATAATGGTCTAGATTATGGTAACAAACAATTGGTAGATGCAGCTGCAGGAGGTTCTTTAATGAAGAAGAGGCAATCAGAAGCATTTGAATTAATTGAAGAGATGGCCCATAATAACTACCAATATCCAAGTGAGAGGAGACTAAATGGAAGAAGTCAAGTAAAGGCCGTGGAAGACGTTGATATTAACAACTTAGGAGCTCAACTTGTAACCCAATTCATGAAGACCTTGAACACTCAATTTGGTCAAATAGGGGTGAATTCTATCCAATCTACTAATAATTTTTTATTTTGTGATTTATGTGGTGCTCATGATCATAAGAGTGTGGATTACCAAGTTGGAAATCCCTTTGCTTCTGATGATGTTAATTTTGTAGGGAACTTCCAAAAGCAACAAAACAATCCATATTCTAACACATATAATCCAGGATGGAGGAACCATCCAAATTTTTCATGGTCTAACAACAACCAGCAAGGATCTAATCAAGGACAAAGTGGAGGGTTTCAAAGACAACAATTCCAATCTCCATTCTACCAAAAGCCGCAACTTGCACATCAAAATCAAAATTCTTCTCAAGCTCAAACTCAATTTTCTTCACTTGAACAATCCTTGCAACAGTTATCTAATAATACTAATTCTTTCATGCAGAGAACTGAGCAAGAATTGACAAACCATAGTCAAATGTTCAACAACCAAATGGCTGCAATCAAAAGCTTGGAGAACCAAATAGGTCAATTAGCAACTCAATTCCAAAGAAGTCAAGGAACTTTGCCAAGCCAAACGGAGAAGAACCCAAAGGAGCAGGTTCAAGCCATTACATTAAGAAGTGGAAAGCAAGTAGCCGGGCCTAAAGAAAGTGACAAAGGGATGGTAATTCTTGATGATCAAGATGAAGAGAGACCTATAGACTCAACATCACACTTGGTCACACATGACAACTCAAAATCAAATGTGGAGCATAATGAGGCTTATAGGAGAAAAGATGAAGGTTTAAGTGATGCCATGAAGTCTCCACCAACAAAGTACATACCACCACATGTAAGAGAGGCCGAGAGCTCACCAATTGGATCAAAGAAAGTTGAACCAGCACCTTACCTGACCAAACCTATTGACAAGCACAACGAAAATGAGGAGAAGAATCAAGCCTACAAGAAAACCCCACCTCCACCTTTCCCATCTAGGTTTAGGAATGCAAAGTTAGATAATCAATTTAAAAAGTTTCTTGATGTATTTAAGCAATTGCATGTAAATATCCCTTTCATAGATGCCTTAGAACAAATGCCTTCCTATGTTAAGTTTTTGAAGGAGATATTGTCAAACAAGAGGAGGTGGGAGAATTATGAGTTAGTAGCTTTGAGTGAGGAGAGTAGTGCTAGGTTACACCATAGGATTCCACCCAAGTTAAAAGATTCAGGAAGCTTTGATATCCCGTGTAACATTGGACATTATAATTTTATGGCTCTTTGTGATTTAGGTGCTAGCATTAATTTGATGCCATATAGCATTTACAGGAAGCTTGGAGTGGGAGATGTGAAGCCTACCACAGTGACTCTTCAAATGGCAGATCGAAGCATAAAAAGGCCAAGGGGAATATTGGAGGATGTACTTGTAAAAGTAAACAAGTTCATATTCCCTGCAGACTTTGTGATACTTGATATGGAGGAAGATGACAACATTCCAATCATTCTTGGAAGACCATTTCTTGCAACCGGACGTGCCTTAATTGATGTACAACAAAGGCAAGTAACCCTTAGAGTACTCAATGAGGAGGCAAGTTTTCAAATCCCTAATGTTGTTAAATTTCCTAATCTTGATGAAATTTCTTGCTACTTTCTTGTTGATGCATGTGATGAATTGGTAAATGATATGGCAAAGGAAAGTAATTTAGATCCCTTAGGATTGAGTGAGTTATTTGGACCATGTACAGAAGAAGAAAAACAAGAGTGTAACATCATAGATATAGCCACCCACTGTGAGGTAGATTATGTTGGAAAGTTTGAGGATTTAGGTGAGAGTGGACCTAGAAAGATACCGAGTGTGGAGCACCCACCTATAATTGATTTGAAGCCACTACCTAGTCATTTAAAATATACTTTTCTAGGATTTAATAATACCCTTCCGGTAATAATTTCATCCGCCCTTAGTGAGGACCAAGAAGCCAAACTTTTAGAAGTTTTAAGAGAACATAAAACTGCATTAGGTTGGACTATAACTGATAGTAAGGGTATTAGCCCCTCTATTTGTATGCACAAAATACTTATGGAGGAAGACCATAAACCGACTGTAGAACATCAAAGGAGGCTTAATCCTAATCTTAAGAAAGTGGTTCATGGTGAGATTTTAAAGCTTTTAGATGCCGGGATTATCTGTCCTATTTCGGATAGTAATTGGGTAAGTCCTATTCAAGTAGTTCCTAAGAAAGGTGGGATGAATGTGCAAGAGAATGATAAGAGTGAGCTTATTCCTACTATGTTAGTTACTGGGTGGAGAGTGTGTATTGATTATAGGAAGCTTAATAAGGCCACTAGAAAAGACCATTTTCCTTTGCCATTCATTGATTAAATGTTAGAAAGGTTAGCCGGTAAGGAATATTATTGTTTTCCTTTGCCATTCATTGATTAAATGTTATAGCAGTTACAATCAAATAGCTATTGCCCCTGATGATCAAGAAAAGACTACTTTTACTTGTCCTTATGGAACTTTTGCCTATAGAAGGATGCCTTTTGGTTTATGCAATGCACCTGCAACCTTTCAAAGGTGTATGATGTCCATCTTTTCGGATATGGTAGAAGATATCATTGAAATCTTTATGGATGATTTTAGTGTATTTGGTGATTCTTTTACCTCTTGCTTGCAAAATTTATCTAGGGTTCTTCTAAGGTGTAAAGAAATGAATCTTGTGCTTAATTGGGAAAAATGTCACTTTATGGTTCAAGAGGGCATAGTTTTAGGTCATAAGATTTCTAAAAGGGGAATTGAGGTAGATAAAGCTAAAATAGAAGTTATAGAGAAATTGCCTCCACCGACTTCAATAAGAGGTATTAGGAGTTTTCTTGGGCATGCGGGCTTTTATAGGAGATTTATTAAGGATTTTTCCAAGATAACTAAACCTCTTTGTAACTTGTTGAATAAAGATGTTCCTTTTGTTTTTGATGATGAATGCATGCATGCTTTTAATCTTTTGAAAGAAAAATTAATATGTGCTCCCATTATGTGTACTCCTAATTGGAATCTACCTTTTGAAATTATGTGTGATGCTAGTGATTATGCTATAGGAGCTGTTTTGGGACAAAGGAAAGATAAAAAACTGCATGTTATTTATTATGCTTCTAGAACTTTGAATGATGCTCAACTTAATTATGCTACTACTGAGAAAGAGATGCTTGCCATTGCCATTGTCTATACCGATCATAGTGCAATTAAGTACCTCATGAGTAAGAAAGAGTCTAAACCTAGGTTAATTAGATGGGTTTTGTTACTTCAAGAGTTTGACTTAGAAATTTTGGATAAAAAAGGAGTAGAAAACCTAGTAGCTGATCACTTGTCTAGGTTGGAATTGAGTGAGGAAAAAGAAGAAAGAGATATAGAAGAGTGTTTTCCAGATGAGAAAGTGTTTAAGGTTGATGGTATGTTTGATGTACCTTGGTATGCTGACATTGTTAATTATTTGGTTACTAATGTTATGCCGCCTAGTTTGGAAAAACCATATGAAAAGCATAAGTTTCTTAAGGAAAGTAGGTATTACTTTTGGGATGGCCCCTATCTTTTTAAGAAGTGTGCCGATGGTATAATTAGGAGGTGTGTTGCTAGAGAAGAGACAATGTCCATTATTAAAAGTTGTCATTCTAGTGAGTATGGGGGGCATTTTGGGAACAAAAAAACCATAGCAAAAATTTTAAATTCTGGATTTTATTGGCCATCTATGTTTAAAGATACTAATATTTATGTGTAAGGGTGTGATAGGTGCCAGAGAACCGGGAACATATCAAGGAAGAATGAGATGCCTTTGAAGAATATCCTTGAGGTAGAATTGTTTGATGTTTGGGGTATTGATTTCATGGGTCCTTTTCCTTCTTCTTGTGGTAATAAATATATTTTAGTTGCTGTGGATTATGTTTCTAAATGGGTTGAAGCTAGTGCACTACCTACTAATGATGCACGAGTTGTAGTGAAAGTTTTTAAAAAATACATATTTACTAGATTTGGTACACCCCGAGCAATCATTAGTGATGGTGGCACTCATTTTTGCAACAAACAATTTGAATCCCTTCTTGCTAAATATGGTGTTAGACATAAAATTGCTACTCCTTACCACCCACAAACTAGTGGGCAAGTAGAAATTTCAAATAGGGAAATAAAGAGGATTTTCGGGAAGACGGTCAATGCTTCAAGAAACGATTGGAGCTTAAAGCTAGATGATGCATTTTGGGCATACCGGACCGCCTACAAGACCCCCATTGGTACTTCTCCGTATAAACTGGTTTTTGGTAAGGAATGTCATCTTCCTGTGGAATTGGAGCATAAAGCATATTGGGCAACCAAGTTTCTCAATTTTGATCAAAAGGCTGTGGGCAAGAATAGGCTATTGCAATTGGATGAACTTGAAGAATTTAGGATGGATGCTTTCGAGAATGCAAAGATTTACAAAGAAAAGACAAAGAGATGGCACGACAAGATGATTAAAAAGAGGAACTTTCCTGTTGGACAAAAGGTACTTCTTTATAACTCTAGACTTAAATTGTTTCCAGGTAAATTAAGATCAAGATGGAGTGGACCATATGATATTGTACAAATGTTTCCAAGTGGAGCAATTGAAATCACCAAACCGGGACATGAAAGTTTTAAGGTGAATGGGCAGTGGTTGAAGCCATATTATGAAGGTGGAGTGCTTGAGATTAGCCTCTACTTGGATGATCTTAATTAAGTTAAAGGGAGGAGTCAAGCTAATGACTTTAAACAAGCGCTCTTGGGAGGCAACCCAAATTTCTTTCTTTACCTTATATTTATCTATTTATTTTAGTCGTTTTTAGTGGTTTTCTTGTTTTTAGGTTGTTTTGATGTGTTTTGTTTGAGTTTTTGCAAGGTTTTAAGATGTTTAGGTGTAAAAGAGCAAAAGACGAATGTTGAGAATTTCAAGTCTAAAGTTAGGTTTTTGGAGTATAACCATCTTTAATATGCATTGGAGTACATAAAATTTTTTTCACATTACGAGGAATATTCCATGTCTTCAAAGGGGAGTATTCTTTACCTTTTATTTACTTTTGCTTTATTTTATGTTTTTCACAATGAGGACATTGTTCATTTTAAGTTTGGGGATGAAAAGCATGCTTTGCATCTTTTAAATCTTGTCCATTTAAGTGTTTTTATATGTTTTCAAAAATGTTAGTTTTAGTTTTTATTTTCCTTCATTATTATAAAAAAAAATAAAAAAAAAATTATTTTTGTGGTGTTTTCTTAAGTACTTTAATGAGCCAATGATAAGACTATGATTGAAAATAAATTAGTTTTTAGATGGTGGATTTGTTTTTGTGTATGCTTAAATGCTTGAAATTATATTCGCATATTGTTACTTTCAATAAATTTTGAGCACATAATCAATAATGCATAATTTAGATTGTGTTTTGAAAAAGATTTGCATGAATTGGAGTACTTTATTATTAATTGAACTCTAGAACTTGCTTGATTATTGCTTGAGACGAAATCCTAGGTGAATGCATTACTAAGAACATGATTTAGGCCATCTTTGTTTAAGTTTGAGCCTTTCAAGCCAATCATTAATGAGGCACATGTCATGTCACATGCTTCATTAAGGGTAAATTAACCAATTATTGCCACTTGTTTTTATCCTGGCCCTCAAATTGTCTTGATTCCCTCTTTTGATCAATGGTGGAGATTTAACTAGAATATTCCCTTTTATAAATTCCAAACTTTAAATGATGATAACTCTTTGCTCGCACCTCGAAATCCAAAACTAACGAGACATTTGAAATCCTCAAATTGTGATGATTCATATGACATCCACTTCCACCATAAAATTCTCGATAGAATCTTTATGGAATCTTCAAGGTATCTTTTTGGAATCTTTTTAATGCTTAGTCCGTTCAAGCTCAAATCTTGCTTCCCACCATAATTCGACCCAAGGAATCCATCTTTATGGTTGTTTTCTTAAAATTCTTCCTCTTTTACCTAGATTAAGAAAAATACATAATTAAGTATCTTTCCATAACAAATTAACACAAACTAACAAATATTAAGCTATAAATATGGCATAAAATCATCAATATTTTAGACCTAACAGTCATATTGTAAGTTAATGTTTAAATAAGAGGGTCATGGTGATTCGGGAAAGTGGAGACATTAAAACTGAAGAGGAAGAATCAGAAAATGAATCCATGCCACCATTGGTGATGAAGATGAAGGAGATTACAAGTATCCAGTTGGTGGGGACTTGTCATTGGTTGCTAGAACAGCTTTAACTGTGTATAAAGATGAGAAGGAAGTGCAACGGGAGAACATCTTTCATACTAGGTGCAAAGTCAAGGATAGGGTATGTAGTATGATTATGGATGGTGGGAGTTGTACTAATAATATTATTGCTAGTGTTACTATGGTTGGAAAACTAGGTTTACCCACTATGAAGCATCCAGAACCATATAAGCTACAATGGCTTAATGATTGTGGAGAGTTAAAGGTGAATAGGCAAGTGAAGATTGCATTCTCTATTGGTGATTATAAAGATGAGGTTATTTGTGATGTGGTACCAATGCAAGCTGGTCATTTGCTTTTAGGTCGTCCGTGGCAATTTGATAGAGATACTAATCATCATGGTCGTACTAATAAGGTTGTCTTCAACTTTAAGGGTAAATGAATGGTGCTTATGCCAATGACTCCTAAACAGGTTTTTGATGATCAATTGGCTTTAGAAAGGAGGAGAGAAGCTGAACAACAACAAAATCAAACTATATCCAACCACCAAGAGAAGAAAAAGAGTGGTGAGGCTGAGAGTGTGAGTGAAAAAGAAAAGAAAAAGAGTGGAAAGAAGCTTTTTTATTGTAAAAAGCCTATGATTGTAATGATGTACAAAGAAAGATATATGAATCATTTAACTAATGCTGATGAATTTGTTTTGCCCAGTTCCATTGTTTTTGTTTTATAGGAGTTCGATGATGTCTTTCCCAAGGAGATTCCAAGTGGGTTACCACCGATTAGAGGGATCGAACATCAAATTGATATTGTTCTAGGATCAAAAATACCAAACTAACCAGCTTATAGGAGTAATCCCGAGGAGACAAAGGAACTTCGAAGGCAGGTAAGTGAATTGCTTGAGAAGGGATATATTAGAGAAAGCATGAGTCCATGTGCTGTACCTGTGTTATTAGTCCCTAAGAAAGATGGAACATGGAGAATATATGTAGATTGTAGGGCTATTAATAATATAACTATCTAATATCGTCATCCTATTCCTAGGTTAGATGATATGCTTGATAAATTGTATGGTGCATGCATGTTTTCAAAAATTGATCTTAAAAGTGGTTATCATCAAATTCGCATAAGGGAAGATGATGAATAGAAAACAGCATTAAAAACAAAGCACAGTTTGTATGAGTGGTTGGTTATGCCATTTGGGTTAACTAATGCCTCTAGTACTTTTATGAGACTTATGAATCATGTTTTGCGTGCTTACATTGGAAAGTTTGTGGTTGTGTACTTTGATGATATCTTTGTACATAGTAGGAGTTTAGAAGAGCATGTAGGGCATCTTAGAATAGTTTTAGATGTGCTTAGGAAAGAAAGATTATTTGCAAATATTAAAAAGTGTGATTTTTGTCGAAATGAGCTTGTATGTCTAAGACTTGTTGTGATAGTGTTTAACCTGGGAGATTGGGTTTGGTTGCACTTAAAAAAGGAGAGGTTTCCGAAGCTACAAAATTCAAAGTTTATGTCACGTGGGGATGGACCTTTTCAAGTCTGGATCGGATTAATGACAATGCTTACAAATCATATCTTCCAGGTGAGTATAATGTAAGTGCTACCTTTAATGTCGCTAATTTATCTCCTTTTTGTGCAGGTGATGATTTGAGGACAAATTCTTTTCAAGAGAAGGGAAATGATGAGGACGACCAGGAGTATTCCAAGATGGAGCCTAGAGCCACTTCAAATCTCTACAAGACCAATAACCAGGGTAAAAGCAAAGAGGTTTAAAGAAGCATTAAATGGTTTAATCCAAGAGGTGTTCACATCCCAAGAAAGCAAGTTCATTAATGAAGATGAACCAAAATTGGTTCATATGATTGGAACGGAGGATGCCAATATGAAAGAAAGCCTAACGCATGGAATCCAATAATATGGTGATGTGGCACAATTTGATGACATGGATAGTGATGTGGCATCATATGGTGACATGGCACTTTTGCCATGTGGAGGATGATATATGCCTACATGGCAGTGGCTGAATTTTATAATTAGAAAATATTAGTTTTTATTTTATGTCTTGATTGGATTTTGGCATGTTGCCTATTTTATTTTCTGAATTTAGTTTTATTAGATTTTTAAATTACTTTCCTATTCTTATTAGAAAACTAGGAGATAAATTAGGTTTCCTAAACCTATCAAAATTAGGTTTCCTAAACACTAATTTTCGTCCATAATTATTTTTAGCAAATTTAGGAAAGCTTTGTAATTTATTTTGCCTATTTAAAAGCACACAAGTTATGAATAAAATTCAGATTACAATTTTGATTCAAAGTGAGAGTGATTCTCTTGTTTCTCTAAGAACTATATTGAACTTTTCAAGCTGTACTTGTGGAGTTCAAATTTGACTTATCAATAGGTTATTCCGTACCCTATTGTGGCGTCTTCACCATACCAAGGGTTCTTACCTCACATATAGGTAATGGGTCGAGGTCTTCCATTGATAACTTGTAATTAGACGGTCTAATTCAATATTTGTAACAGGTTTAGAGGTAGGTCACTCTAGGTTCGTATGAACAAGACCTTCAGGTTGTTCAACATATATCTCTTCTTCTAAATACCATTTAGAAATCCTGATTTCACATCCAAATGGTATATTTTCCAAGAATTATTGGCTGTATATGCAAGTAGAAGTCGAATTGTTTCATATCTTGCCACCGATGCAAAAGTCTCCATGTAATCTGTACCATATTGCTGAGCATAGCTTTTTATAACCAGCCTTGCTTTGTATTTGTTCAAGGTTCCATTAAGGTTTAGTTTGGTTCTAAAAACCCATTTGACACCTATTACATGTCCTTTCTTTGGTCTCGGCACCAAACTCCAAATTTTGCTCTTTTCTATCATGTAAAGCTCCTCCACCATTGCAGCTTGCCATTCTTTATGTTGTGAAACCTCATTATATGTTGTAGGATCAGGTGTTGCCATCCTTGCACTTGCATAAAGTTCTGCAGTTGATTTTATGCCTCTCTTCCCTTGATAATCTTCATTGGTCGGGTCATCATCATAATCAACAACATCAAAATCACTTTGATCGGTGGAAGGAGTTCTTGATTGAATATAAGTATTTTCTTCCACTTTATGCTCCTTCCAACTCCAATATGAGTTCTCATCTACAATAACATCTCTAAAGACAACAACCTGCATCTTAGATATATAAAAGATTCTATAGCCCTTTGAAATCAAGCTATAGCCTACAAATATACCAATACTTGCTTTCTTATCAAGCTTGATTCTTTTGGAGTCATGGACATAAATGATGTGTAAAATCAACTCGCAAGTGCACGAATCGTTTTCAAGTAATAAAGTGGAAAAATAGGGTTGTCGTACCCAAGGGATTAAGTATTAAGTACCAAAGATAATTAGGTTTTGATAATATTTGAACTAAAATTTAAGATGGCAATTGAAAACTAAATAAACTAAATTAAACAAAAGCAATAAATTAAAATTAGATCAATTTCAAGTAAGAGAGAGAATTGAATAATTATGAATACCAGGGCATTTGATTTCACCACTAACTATTCCAATTTAATATGTGAATTTAATTAACTAGTAATTTTGTTAACCACATTTAATCATAAAATTAATCAAAAGTAGTTTCCACTCACAATTGATAATATTCACATAACCTAATTTATTCCTTCCGGCCTATAAATTAAATCATGCAAATTCATCAAGCATAAATTAAGCAAATAATATGGCATGAGACATAACTATTTTCCAATCAATTATGCATTCATGTAAATCATTGGAGATCCATAATATTATCCTTTTCCAAGCTCAAATGTTATTAAAATCATTCATTCCTTCCGGCCTATGAAAGCATTAAGTATACCAATGATTTATTAACAAAACATAATACTAATTAAATAAAACTCAACATATATTAAAATAATTAAACCTTCATAGTTAGGGCTACATCATAGCCCTAGCTATGAAAATTAGTTCATGGTAAAAATAATTTCAACATCCATAATTATTACAAATAATAAGATTCACAATTAAAGAGAAAGGAAAAGAGAATAAAAGCTATTGAAGAAATTCTCCTCCAAGAGCTCTCAAAGTCGTAGCCTTCTTCTCCAAGCAAGCCCACGTCTCTCTGCCTCCTCCAAGCTCTCCAATTGATCTTCTAAAACTCTAAAACTTTAAAACCCTAGAACCCTTAAGAGAATCTTAGAAACTCCCAAAATTTGGTTTGTTTCTATTTAAGGTTCCTAAAAGCTCTTAAATAACTCTCTAAACTTGTATATCTCCCTTCAATGTGGTGGGGGCTATATATATAGGACCTTGGGAATCTTTTTCTCTCTTTATTTTCAATGTGGGAGTCTTGGAAGATACCTTTTTTAGGCCATGAAAAGGGTTGGACGAATTTCATGTGTAAAAAGGAAACTGGATATTACTTGCTCCCTACTACTTTCCTTTTATCTAATTCCTCCTAAAAAAATAGTTAATTAGTCTAATTTACTCTTAATGAAGCATGTGACATGACATGTGCCTCATTAATGATAAATTAACCAATTATTACCACTTGTTTTTATCTTGGCCCTCAAATTGCCTTGATTCCCTCTTTTGATCAATGGTGGAGATTTAACTAGACTATTATTTTTTATAAATTCTAAACTTTAAATGATGATAACTCTTTGCTCGCACCTCGAAATCCAAAAATAACGAGACATTTGAAATCCTCAGATTGTGATGATTCATATGACATCCACTTCCATCATGAAATTCCCGATAGAATCTTTATGGAATCTTCAAGGTATCTTTTTGGAATCTTTTTAATGCTTAGTCCGTTCGAGCTCAAATCTTGCTTTCCACCATAATTCGACCCAAGGAATCCATTTTTATGGTTGTTTTCTTAAAATTCTTCCTCGTTTACGTAGATTAAGAAAAATACATAATTAAGTATCTTTCCATAACAAATTAACACAAACTAACAAATATTAAGTTATAAATATGGCATAAAATCATCAATATTTTAGACCTAACAAATACCCTCCAAACTTAAGATTTGCTAGTCCCTAGCAAAGAAAAAGAATAAGAAAATGAAATTTTATTTAAAGAACATAAGATACTTTAATGAGGTGCCTCAAAGATTGTATAACATATGACTTTTCAAATGGTTTCAAAGTAATTATGTAACTCAATACCTTATATTCTATCCAACATATATGATACTTCCAATGTGTGTGTGTGGAAATCAATTTATACACTTAATTATCATATGCTTGAATAAATTTACAAGAATTAGAGATTGATAATAACGTATGAACTACCATATGCTTGACTTAATTATCACTCTTCACTAATGTAGGTTAATACACCACCTTAAATCATTACGACTTCATGGTTTCTATTGTTAAGGCTAATGGATAAGGCTAAAGAAAGAAAAGGATAGGATATAATAAATCAAAGAAAGAAAGCTAAAATTAAATATCAGTGAATAAATTACTTGTAAAATTTGTTTCTTTATTAGAACTTCTTTTCTTATTTTAACTTCAATTTCAATATCCTTTTTCTCCCTTTTATTGTGCATACATTCTTCAAATCACACATATTCTTTCTTTATTTCTTTTTTTTTCTTTCTTTTCCACTAAACCCCCAAACTTATTTTTCTTCTTATTGCACATTTAAACCTCCAATTTACACAAAAATGCATACTAGAGCCAAATTCACCAAATACTTAACCTCCAAACTTTATTTTTTTTCCTTTTTCTTTATTTTTTTTCTTTTTCAACACTCAAACAAGCTCACAATCATATATTCATATCGATTTAATTAAAGCTCTCTTTGTAGTATGTTCAAGGTAGGAAAAAGAAATTTAAGGCTCAAAAAGGGTAAGTAAATGTGCTTTAATGAAGAAAAGGCTCTAATACATCTTTATGCATCCTAAAGGCTCAAATAAGGTACTAGTGGAAGATAATGTATTAGGTTGGCTTGAAAGGCTCAAACTTAAACAAAGATGACCTAAATCATATTCTTAGTAATGCATTCACCTAGGATTTCGCCTCAAGCAATAATCAAGCAAGTTCTAGAGTTCAATTAATAATAAAGTACTCTAATTCATGCAAACCTTCTTCAAAACACAATCTAAATTATGCATTATTGATTATGTGCTCAAAATTTATTGAAAGTAACAATATGTGAATTCAAGCATTTAGGCATACACAAAAACAAATCCACCATCTAAAAACCAATTTATTTTGAATCATAGTCTTATCATTGGCTCATTAAAGTACTTAAGAAAACACCACAAAAACAATTTTTTTTTTTTAATAATGAAGGAAAATAAAAACTAAAACTAACATTTTTGAAAACTTATAAAAACACTTAAATGGACAAGATTTAAAAGATGCAAAGCATGCTTTTTACCCCCAAACTTAAAATGAACAATGTCCTCATTGTGAAAAACATAAAATAAAGCAAAAGTAAATAAAAGGTAAAGAATACTCCCCTTTGAAGACATGGAATGTTCCTCGTAATGTGAAAACTTGTGAAAAGCCTACATGTTGCATTTTCCCTACACACCACGTGGCCAAAAAGAAGGGCATGTATCCATACAATTTGATGTACTCCAATGCATATTCAAGGTGGTTATACTCCAAAACCTAACTTTAGACTTGAAATTCTCAACATTCATCTTTTGCTCTTTTACACCTAAACATTTTAAAACCTTGCAAAAACTCAAACAAAACACATCAAAACAACCTAAAAACAAGAAAACAACTGAAAACAACTAAAATAAATAGATAAACATAAGGTAAAGAAAGAAACTTGGGTTGCCTCCCAAGAGCGCTTGTTTAAAGTCATTAGCTTGACTCCTCCCTTTAACTTAATTAAGATCATCCAAGTAGAGGCTAGTCTCAAGCACTCCACCTTCATAATATGGCTTCAACCGCTGCCCATTCACCTTAAAAATTTCATGTCCCGGTTTGGTGATTTCAATCGCTCCACTTGGAAAAATTTGTACAATATCATATGGTCCACTCCATCTTGATCTTAATTTACCTGGAAACAATTTAAGTCGAGAGTTATAAAGAAGTACCTTTTGTCCAACATGAAAGTTCCTCTTTTTAATCATCTTGTCGTGCCATCTCTTTGTCTTTTCTTCATAAATCTTTGCATTCTTGAAAGCATCCATCCTAAATTCTTCAAGCTCATCCAATTGCAATAGCCTATTCTTGCCCACAGCCTCTTGATCAAAATTGAGAAACTTGGTTGCCCAATATGCTTTATGCTCCAATTCCACGGGAAGATGACATTCCTTACCAAAAACCAGTTTATACGGAGAAGTACCAATGGGGGTCTTGTAGGCGGTCCGGTATGCCCAAAGTGCATCATCTAGCTTTACGCTCCAATCCTTTCTTGAAGCATTGACCGTCTTCCCGAAAATCCTCTTTATTTCCCTATTTGAAATTTCTACTTGCCCACTAGTTTGTGGGTGGTAAGGAGTAGCAATTTTATGTCTAACACCATATTTAGCAAGAAGGGATTCAAGTTGTTTGTTGCAAAAATGAGTGTCACCATCACTAATGATTGTTCGGGGTGTACCAAATCTAGTAAAAATGTATTTTTTAAAAAATTTTACTACAACTCGTGCATCATTAGTAGGTAGTGCACTAGCTTCAACCCATTTAGAAACATAATCCACAGCAACTAAAATATATTTATTACCACAAGAACAAGAAAAAGGACCCATGAAATCAATACCCCAAACATCAAACAATTCTACCTCAAGGATATTCTTCAAAGGCATCTCATTCTTCCTTGATACGTTCCCGGTTCTCCGGCACCTATCACACCCTTGCACATAAATATTAGTATCTTTAAACATAGATGGCCAATAAAATCCAGAATTTAAAATTTTTGCTATGGTTTTTCTAGTCCCAAAATGCCCCCTATACTCACTAGAATGACAACTTTTAATAATGGACATTGTCTCTTCTCTAGCAACACACCTCCTAATTATACCATTGGCACACTTCTTAAAAAGATAGGGGTCATCTCAAAAGTAATACCTACTTTCCTTAAGAAACTTATGCTTTTCATATGGTCTTTCCAAACTAGGCGGCATAACATTAGTAACCAAATAATTAACAATGTCAGCATACCAAGGTACATCAAACATACCATCAACCTTAAACACTTTCTCATATGGAAAACACTCTTCTATATCTCTTTCTTCTTTTTCCTCACTCAATTCCAACCTAGACAAGTGATCAGCTACTAGGTTTTCTACTCCTTTTTTATCCAAAATTTCTAAGTCAAACTCTTGAAGTAACAAAACCCATCTAATTAACCTAGGTTTAGACTCTTTCTTACTCATGAGGTACTTAATTGCACTATGATCGGTATAGACAATGATCTTAGAACCTAACAAATATGCTCTAAACTTATCAAAAGAAAAGACAATGGCAAGCATCTCTTTCTCAGTAGTAGCATAACTAAGTTGACCATCATTCAAAGTTCTAGAAGCATAATAAATAACATGCAGTCTTTTATCTTTCCTTTGTCCCAAAACAGCTCCTATAGCATAATCACTAGCATCACACATAATTTCAAAAGGTAGATTCCAATTAGGAGTACACATAATGGGAGCACATATTAATTTTTCTTTCAAAAGAGTAAAATCATGCATGCATTCATCATCAAAAACAAAGGGAACATCTTTATTCAACAAGTTACAAAGAGGTTTAGTTATCTTGGAAAAATCCTTAATAAATCTCCTATAAAAGCCCGCATGCCCAAGAAAAACCTTATGACCTAAAACTATGCCCTCTTGAACCATAAAGTGACATTTTTCCCAATTAAGCACAAGATTCGTTTCTTTACACCTTAGAAGAACCTTAGATAAATTCTGCAAGCAAGAGGTAAAAGAATCACCAAATACACTAAAATCATCCATAAAATTTTCAATGATATCTTCTACCATATTCGAAAAGATGGACATCATACACCTTTGAAAGGTTGCAGGTGCATTGCATAAACCAAAAGGCATCCTTCTATAGGCAAAAGTTCCATAAGGACAAGTAAAAGTAGTCTTTTCTTGATCATTAGGGGTAATAGCTATTTGATTGTAACTGCTATAACCATCTAGAAAACAATAATATTCCTTACAGGCTAACCTTTCTAACATTTGATCAATGAATGACAAAGGAAAATGGTCTTTTCTAGTGGCCTTATTAAGCTTCCTATAATCAATACACACTCTCCACCCAGTAACTAACATAGTAGGAATAAACTCACTCTTATCATTCTCTTGCACAGTCATCCCACCTTTCTTAGGAACTACTTGAATAAGACTTACCCAATTACTATCCGAAATAGGATAGATAATCCCGACATCTAAAAGCTTTAAAATCTCACCATGAACCACTTTCTTAAGATTAGGATTAAGCCTCCTTTGATGTTCTACAGTCGGTTTATGGTCGTCCTCCATAAGTATTTTGTGCATACAAATAGAGGGGCTAATACCCTTAATATCAGCTATAGTCCAACCTAGTGCAGTTTTATGTTCTTTTAAAACTTCTAAAAGTTTGGCTTCTTGGTCCTCACTAAGGGCGGATGAAATTATTACTGGAAGGGTATTATTAAATCCTAGAAAAGCATATTTTAAATTACTAGGTAATGGCTTCAAATCAATTATAGATGGGTGCTCCACACTCGGTATCTTTCTAGGTCCACTCTCACCTAAATCCTCAAACTTTCCAACATAATCTACCTCACAATGGGTGGCTATATCTATGATGTTACACTCTTGTTTTTCTTCTTTTGTACATGGTCCAAATAACTCACTCAATCCTAAGGGATCTAAACTACTTTCCTTTGCCATATCATTTACCAATTCATCACATGCATCGACAAGAAAGCAGCAAGAAATTTCATCAAGATTAGGAAATTTAACAACATTAGGAATTTGAAAACTTATCTCCTCATTGAGTACTCTAAGGGTTACTTGCCTTTGTTGTACATCAATTAGGGCACGTCCGGTTGCAAGAAATGGTCTTCCAAGAATGATTGGAATGTTGTGATCTTCCTCCATATCAAGTATCATAAAGTCTGTAGGGAATATGAACTTGTTTACTTTTACAAGTACATCCTCCAATATTCCCCTTGGCCTTTTGATGCTTTGATCTGCCATTTGAAGAGTCACTGTGGTAGGCTTCACATCTCCCACTCCAAGCTTCCTATAAATGCTATATGGTATCAAATTAATGCTAGCACCTAAATCACAAAGAGCCATAAAATTATAATGTCCAATGTTACAAGGGATATCAAAGCTTCCCAGATCTTTTAACTTGGGTGGAATCCTATGGTGTAACCTAGCACTACTCTCCTCACTCAAGGCTACTAACTCATAATTCTCCCACCTCCTCTTGTTTGACAATATCTCCTTCAAAAACTTAACATAGGAAGGGATTTGTTCTAAGGCATCTATGAAAGGGATATTTATATGCAATTGCTTAAATACATCAAGAAACTTTTTAAATTGATTATCTAACTTTGCATTCCTAAACCTAGATGGGAAAGGTGGAGGTGGGGTTTTCTTGTAGGCTTGATTCTTCTCCTCATTTTCGTTGTGCTTGTCAATAGGTTTGGTTAGGTAAGGTGCTGGTTCAACTTTCTTTGATCCAATTGGTGAGCTTTCGGCCTCTCTTACATGTGGTGGTATGTACTTTGTTGGTGGAGACTTCATGGCATCACTTAAACCTTCATCTTTTCTCCTATAAGCCTTATTATGCTCCACATTTGATTTTGAGTTGTCATGTGTGACCAAGTGTGATGTTGAGTCTATAGGGCTCTCCTCATCTTCATCATCAAGAATTACCATCCCTTTGTCACTTTCTTTAGGCCCGGCTACTTGCGTTCCACTTCTTAATGTAATGGCTTGAACCTGCTCCTTTGGGTTCTTCTCCGTTTGGCTTGGCAAAGTTCCTTGACTTCTTTGGAATTGAGTTGCTAATTGACCTATTTGGTTTTCCAAGCTTTTGATTACAGCCATTTGGTTGTTGAACATTTGACTATGGTTTTTTAATTGTTGCTTAGTTCTCTGCATGAAAGAATTAGTATTATTAGATAACTTTTGCAAGGATTGTTCAAGTGAAGAAAATTGAGTTTGAGCTTGAGAAGAATTTTGATTTTGATGTGCAAGTTGCGGCTTTTAGTAGAATGGAGATTGGAATTGTTGTCTTTGAAACCCTCCACTTTGTCCTTGATTAGACCATTGCTGGTTGTTGTTAGACCATGAAAAATTTGGGTGGTTCCTCCATCCTGGATTATATGTGTTAGAATATGGATTGTTTTGTTGCTTTTGGAAGTTCCCTACAAAATTAACATCATCAGAAGCAAAGAAATTTCCAACTTGGCAATCCACACTCTTATGATCATGAGCACCACATAAATCACAAAATAAAAAATTATTAGTAGATTGGATAGAATTCACCCCTATTTGACCAAATTGAGTGTTCAAGGTCTTCATGAATTGGGTTGCAAGTTGAGCTCCTAAGTTGTTAATATCAACGTCTTCCACGGCCTTTACATGACTTCTTCCATTTAGTCTCCTCTCACTTGGATATTGGTAGTTATTATGGGCCATCTCTTCAATTAATTCAAATGCTTCTGATTGCCTCTTCTTCATTAAAGAACCTCCTGCAGCTGCGTCTACCAATTGTTTGTTACCATAATCTAGACCATTATAGAAAATCTGTACCTGTATCCATGTTGGAAAACCATGGTGTGGGCATCTTCTTAATAGTTCCTTGAAGCGTTCCCATGCATCATACAAAGTCTCTTGGTCCCATTGACAAAAATTGTTTATATCACTTTTCAATTTTGCGGTCTTTGATGGAGGAAAAAATTTGTCTAGGAATTTTGCCTCCATAGCATCCCATGTAGTGATAGTACCTGCAGGTAAAGAATTTAACCACACTGTTGCCTTGTCTCTAAGAGACCAAGGAAAAAGTCTTAATCGAAAAGCATCATCAGAAACACCATTTTGTTTAGACATATCACACAATTGAAGAAAACTAGAAATATGCATGTTTGGATCTTCATGAGGCAAACCACAAAATTGAACATATTAAGCAAAGAAGTAGTAGATGCTTCAATTTTAAAATTGTTTGCTTCAATGGGTGGTCTCCTTATGCAAGACAAATCACCAACTTTCTTGTGAGCAGCATACTCGCATATGGGCAAATCATCTTCTCTTTGGTTGGCCATTGCACCTTCTTGAGTTCCTTGGTCTATACATACCCAAGTACCCCTTATGGCTTGTTTTCTAGGTGCTGGTTTATTTTCTAAGTCAACTTCCTCCTTGAAATCTTGATCACCACTATGACTCATACACAACACCTAATTCCTAAAAAGAGAGCAAGTAAAATAAATTAGAAAATTGAACAAGAAAAAAAATTATTAGAATTCTAATGTTGCTAACTAATCTAACAATTAAAATCAATTAGCAATAAAGAAAAACAAACTAACAATTAACTAAAAGATAAATGAAAATAACTCTAGGAAATAATGAACCAAATGAATAGAATGCAAAAAATTAAACCATTTTGTGCAGGTATGCTTTTAAAGTAAACAATTATGCCAAACTAAAATTTCAACTAAAAGTAAGCTAAACCTAATCTTATTCAACCAAACAAATAAAAAATAATAATAAAATCCCTAAGTATGCTAGACTTGTAACCTAAGCACCAATAAATTAAAAACACAATTTTGGTTTCAAGTACCACAAAATAAGTATTAAAAATTCAAAGCAAGTTGGCCAAACAAGCAAAGAATTAAAACCCTAGCATGCAACACTAAAACCAAAATTAAGAAACAAATATAAAAATTTAAAATAAGAAAACAATGATCAAAGTACTACTAAACCCAATCCGAATTAATATTAATGCCTTAATCCCCAGCAACGGCACCAAAAACTTGATGTGTAAAATCAACTCGCAAGTGCACGAATCGTTTTCAAGTAATAAAGTGGAAAAATAGGGTTGTCGCACCCAAGGGATTAAGTATTAAGTACCAAAGATAATTAGGCTTTGATAATATTTGAACTAAAATTTAAGATGGCAATTGAAAACTAAATAAACTAAATTAAACAAAAGCAATCAATTAAAATTAGATCAATTTCAAGTAAGAGAGAGAATTGAATAATTATAATACTAGGGCATTTGATTTCACCACTAACTATTCCAATTTAATTACTTAAATATGTGAATTTAATTAACTAGTAATTTTGGTAACCACATTTAATCACAAAATTAATCAAAAGTAGTTTCCACTCACAATTGATAATATTCACATAACCTAATTTATTCCTTCCAGCCTATAAATTAAATCATGCAAATTCATCAAGCATAGATTAAGCAAATAATATGGCATAAGACATAACTATTTTCCAATCAATTATGCATTCATGTAAATCATTGGAGATCCATAATATTATCCTTTTCCAAGCTCAAATATTATTAAAATCATTCATTCCTTCCGGCCTATGAAAGCATTAAGTATACTAATGATTTATTAACAAAACATATTACTAATTAAATAAAACTCAACATATATTAAAATAATTAAACCTTCATAGTTAGGGCTACATCATAGCCCTAGCTATGAAAATTAGTTCAAGGTAAAAATAATTTCAACATCCATAATTATTAAAAATAATAAGATTACAATTAAAGAAAAAGGAAAAGAGAATAAAAACTATTGAAGAAATTCTACTCCAATAGCTCTCAAAGTCGTAGCCTTCTTCTCCAAGCAAGCCCACGTCTCTCTGCCTCCTCCAAGCTCTCCAATTGATCTTCTAAAACTCTAAAACTTTAAAACCCTAGAACCCTTAAGAGAATCTTAGAAACTCCCAAAATTTGGTTTATTTCTATTTAAGGTTCCTAAAAGCTCTTAAATAACTCTCTAAACTTGTATATCTTCCTTCAATGTGGTGGGGCTATATATATAGGACCTTGGGAATCTTTTTCTCTCTTTATTTTCAATGTGGGAGTATTGGAAGATACCTTTTTTAGGCCATGAAAGGGGTTGGACGAATTTCATGTGTAAAAAGGAAACTGGATATTACTTGCACTCTATTACTTTCCTTTTATCTAATTCCTGCTAAAAAAATAGTTAATTAGTCTAATTTACTCTTAATGAAGCATGTGACATGACATGTGCCTCATTAATGATAAATTAACCAATTATTACCACTTGTTTTTATCTTGGCCCTCAAATTGCCTTGATTCCCTCTTTTGATCAATGGTGGAGATTTAACTAAAATATTATTTTTTATAAATTCTAAACTTTAAATGATGATAACTCTTTGCTCGCACCTCGAAATCCAAAAATAACGAGACATTTGAAATCCTCAGATTGTGATGATTCATATGACATCCACTTCCATCATGAAATTCCCGATAGAATCTTTATGGAATCTTCAAGGTATCTTTTTGGAATCTTTTTAATGCTTAGTCCGTTCGAGCTCAAATCTTGCTTTCCACCATAATTCGACCCAAGGAATCCATTTTTATGGTTGTTTTCTTAAAATTCTTCCTATTTTACGTAGATTAAGAAAAATACATAATTAAGTATCTTTCCATAACAAATTAACACAAACTAACAAATATTAAGCTATAAATATGGCATAAAATCATCAATATTTTAGACCTAATAATGCATATAACAAATACTTCCAAAGAATTTTAAGTGAGAAATTAAAGGTTTAAAACCATACCACAATTCATTTAGAGTTTTAGACTCAATTGCCTTACTTGGAAGTCGGTTTAGAAGGTATACGCTTGTATTGGCAGCTTTGGCCCAAATTTCTTTGGCAAGCACTTCTCAAATAGTAAGCATCTTAACATCTCCATGATGCTTCTAGTCTTCCTTTCACTCACTCTATTTTGTTGTGGTGTGTATGGAGTAGTGAGTTGATGTATGATGCCATTTGTCTTGCAAATATCTTGGAAAGCTTTGGATACGTACTCTCCACCATTGTCGGTTCGAATCACCTTAATAGTTGGTTGTGCTTGGTTTTTTTCAAGTGTTTTGAACTCTTCAAATGTAGCTACTGCTTCTGATTTTTGTTTGAGGAAATATATCCATCATTTTCTTGAATAATCATCAATAAAGATGATAAAATGCTTCCTCCCGGCATGAGTTGGTTTATTCATTGGTCCACACAAATCCGAATGCACCATTTGTAACTTTTCCTTTGCTTTGCCGAGTGTTGTCAAAGGAAATGGTTGTCTTTTGATTTTTCCAAGTTGACATGTTTAGCAAACAGCTTCATCTTCATGGATTTGTGGTAAATTCTCAACAATTTGTTGAGTATGCATTTGCTTCATGGTGGCATAGTTGTAATGGTTGAGCCTTATATGCCCATAGTCTTGAATCTTCTTGGACTTTGGTATTCATAGTCATTTGATTTTGTTGAATAAAATCAATTACAAGGCTATTATTCTTCATATGGACAGCTAATACAATTTTATCATCCTTAGATATTTCTCAACTTGCATCTAAGAACTTCAAACTGTATCCTTTCTTCATAAGTTGTGGCACACTTGGTACATATAAAACATTGGTTATTTAAATTGTACCTTTTAGTGTTTTAATGACCAAATCTCCTTTTCCTTGTGCTTCCATGATTTGTCCATTTGCTATCCTGATTTTTGTTGTGATTCTTAAGTTAAAATTAATAAACAAATCACGGTTGTTGCACATATGATTTGTCCACCCCCTGTCCAAAATCCATTGGTGTTTGGTTATGGTTGCAAGATTGCTAGTTGCTGTGAACGTATGCTCATGCTCTCCATTTGATTATTCAAGTTCATGAGCTTGTCTTGCCTCTTGCCTTTCGTTTCTTTGCCTACAAACTCTTTCCATGTGACCAAATTGCTTGCAAATCTTGCATTGAGCATTCCAGTCTCCAGCAGCATATCTTGGCCATGTGTCCTTGCTTCTTGCATATTATGCAAGGACCATAGGTCATCTTGTTTCCTGTTTGGTTGGTGGTCTCCTTGCCTCTATTTTGCCTTTGAAAAGGCATTGGTTGCTAAATTGATTTGCCTTTGTTATTTACTGCAAGGGCTGCTTCACTTGAGCTTGATTCACCTTGTAGCCGAAGACTCCTCCTTTGTTCTGTGGCTTGCAAGGCATTGATCAATTTAGCAACTGTGAGTTGTGTAAGGTCTCTTGTTTCCTCCAAAGTTGAGATCTTTGCTTCATATTTCTCTAGAACACATATAAGGATCTTTTCAACAATCCTTTGGTCTGGAAAGGATTCACCATGCAACCAGATTTGGTTAACAATCTTCATAAGTTTGTTGGAAAATTCCTTCACGGTTTCAAGCTCCAACATCTTCAAATTTTCAAATTCTCTTCTAAGGTTGAGCAGCTGCATTTTTTTTGATCTTGTACTTCCTTGGAACTCTTCTTGAAGCTCTTCCCAAGCTTGTCTAGGTGTTGTACAAGTCAGAATTCTAGTGAAGATGTCATTGGTCACAGCAGCTTGCATTGCTGTGAGAGTCTTAAAAAGTCTTGTATTTTCTTCATGATGAAGTTTGATTTGATTCACAGTAGCACCTGCTCTTAATGGTTCTATCTCGTAATCAACCTCAACAAGCTCCCAAAGGTCATAAGCTTAAAGATAGGCTTTCTTTTCGATTGCCCAAATAGGATAGTTTTGGCCATCAAAGATAGGAGATGAAGGTGTTGAAAAGTGCGAGGATGCCATTAAAGCCGATTTATGTTTTGTGAGTTTTCAATCGGTTTTTGAACAAGGATTTATAAAAACAAGTCTTTGATACCAATTTGAAAGGATTAGGGAAAGGTTAATCTAAAGAGATCAAGGTTTTTCAAAGCTTGGAATTGATTTGGAATCTAGATGTATTCAGCTTATTTGAATAAGTTGCTGGAAAAATTTTCCACTTTTGGCTGGTTTGTGTTTCTCTTGGTTTTAAAATGGAAACTAAGGTATTTTCTCCAAAATTCAATACAATTTATTCATTGAGATGTAATACATACTTATAATATACAAAATAGGTGTGAAAGCACACCATGGCCAGTTTTAGCAACAATACAAAACAAGTCCTTCATGGTGAAGCAAATCACATGTGCACGGTAACTTTCACCATCCTTATTAAGTTGTTGACAAGTGTTGGTGCCTCATTAGGTGCTTCATGTTGAAGTAGTCCTCATGCATGATGACACATGTCCTTCCATGCATTGGATGAGAGAAAGGCCGAATGATGAAGCTCTATGTCACCAAGTAGCTTCTATGATATGATCCTTGTCACCAATGTGCTTTTCGTGTTATCGAGGTGCTTAGTTTTCTTAAACCTTGATTTGGTTGATACACTTTAAATAACACATTTTGGTGTCTTTGTGCACCAACTCATCTAGCCTAGATTACACAAAATTGCTAGAACAAAATACAAGCAAAAATACAAAGCAACTTAGGTTATGACTTCTTGGCCAAGGCATTTTAGCTTGGTCTTGGGTTTGCCTTGCTTGATCTCAGGTTTGCATAGTTCATTGCTAACAATTGCCATGATTCTCTAATCAAGTAGTGATGGAAATTTCAATATAGAAAAGCAAAATCCTATACTCAAAAGCTACATATAAAATTTGACCTCTACTCTTAGATACCCATTCAAAATTTCTTCAGATTTCTTAAAAATTCCAAGGAAGAGAGCTTAGAACTGAATTTTAAGGTCACCCAAATGCTTCTTTTCTGCACTTTTGATGTAGTTCTTCAAGTCTTGAAAATAAGATTTCCTTCTTAATTGGCAATCTAAAATGCAAGGGATTGATCCCTCTCGGTCTATGTTGTTTGTCCATCACAATACTCTTCGTTCCAAGCTTTAAACATCTCTCATATGCTTCCACAATTAAAAATAATCTAGAAATATAGACAAATGGAGTCTCTTAGTAATTTGTTCCAGTCCTCCTCCTAGAACTTGATTCGTCAAATTCTATTTTCAAATTTTCCTACAAAAATTACTTAAATATGCAAAACCACACTTCGATGACAAGCAATAACTTCACAAAAACTTTATTAGCTTCAGATAATTCCTAGCAATAACTTCCAACAACAATTTTCTACTCAATTTCACAGAATAAAATGAACATCTATATTGAACTTTAAAATATAAGCATAAAATACCTCCATAACAACTCACGATGTCAAAATCAACCAATAGTATCAAAATTAATACTTCAAAACACTTCAAAATGCTTTCACAAACAAAACCTAGCAACTAAAACAATTATTATTATTATACATATATAACCAAGTTATATTTATGTAACTGTTATTAATTATACATTTGTGGCCTTTATGATATATTTATGACCAAATTACATACATGTATTCATATTATAAATAATGTGATTAATCTTTTTGTGTATTGATCACATTTCATATTGATCACTCTTTCACTTATTTAATATACAACAAATCAAAATCAATTAGTTATTACCTTTTAAAATCACTTTCTTTGTTTTTTTATTTTTTATTTTTATTTTTTACTAATATGTACTTTTATCATTTTGTGTCAATCTTAAATTACAAATTACTTTTGAAGTCACTTTTTGTATTTAAGTTTAATTTATATTTTCTATGCTTTAATATGTTAATCACATATTATTGCAATGAATCATTATAACTACTGTGCGTTTTTAAAGTTGTAACATGCTGAAACGGTAGTAAGTGAAACCTGTTCAAAGTCCAAACCCATTTGCTTTTTAATGGTCGAGATTCATGTGTATCCATACATATGCGCATAGTAGTAGCCCTCAAAAAAATATCAATTTTTGACAGCATTCACACATTGCATGGCAGCATTTTCTTATACGAAATGAGGTGAAGGGATGTACACTTGTGCAATATAAATCATACGTTGTTCGTAAACGTTGATTACCAATAATCCCCACAAGAGCACTTTCCCTCTTTAAAATGATGGAATCGTTGAACATCTCTAAGAATTATCTGTCTGCCAGAGATCAATGATATAAATTTAGTAGCAGAATGGCAGTCTCCACATACCCGAAGATTCTTCACTACCCGGATTGTTCTTCCAGCGGGAGTTTTCAGGAGCCCAAAAGCAATGGCCAATTTCTCACTATGATATCTAAGAGTAAGTTCTTTGTCATCATCTTCCATATCAGCATGAGAAACTACAGAAATGTCAGGTACATACCCAGCAAGTTTTAACTTCTCAGCCAACTTATCCAATGCCTGATGCAACGCTGGTGAAACAGAAGATGCCCCATCCCCTGAAAAGAACTCATGAACTACATTGTTCACTTCTATGGAGCTACATCCAGGAATCTTTACCACTCCTTTATCTTTCATCAATTTCCTTAAGAAATCCACATCTTTCCATCTCCCAGCTCTAGCACATAAGTTTGATAAGATCACATAGTCCCCACCATGAGAGTCATCTAATTCCAATATCCGTTCCATCACCTGTTTTCCCAGTTCTACATTTCCATGGCTGTTACAAGCCGATAACAAGATTCGCCAGAGTATTGGTGTTGCCTTAACTGGCAACTCATCTATGAACTTGTAGGCATCCCTTAAGCGTCCAGACCGGCCTAGCAAATCCACCATACATCCATAATGCTTGATCCCAGGAACAATTTTATATCTGTCAATCATGCCAGAGAAATATCTAAAACCTTCCTCCACAAATCCAGCATGACTGCAAGCATATAACAGACCCAGAAATGTAATCTCATCAGGTTTAACTCTTGCCCTCTTCATTTCTTCAAACAAAGAAATGGCCCTTGAACCATGCCCATGAGTAGCATATCCCACAATCATAGCCGACCAGGCCTGGGTATCTCTCACAGGCATATTCTCAAACACACAAACTGCATCGTCCAGACTTCCACACTTGGAATACATATCCACAAGCGCTGTGTTCACCTTCACATATTTATCAAACCCATTCTTCTTAACATATTCATGTATCCATCTACCCAAGTCTAATGCTCCTAGCAAAGCACACGACGAAAGAGCGCTAAGCATAGTAACATCAGTGGGCTTAACATCACTCGTCTGCAATTCTCGAAATAAAGCCAATGCCTCATTTGGTTGGCTGCTTCGAGCGTACCCAGTAATGATGGCATTATACATGACAATACAAGGTTCCTGAATCTTATCAAAAATTCGACGCGCCGAATGGACATTATTGCATTCACTATATAAGTTGATGAGGGTTGGACATACATAAACATTCAGGCTAAGGCCGTGTTTGATGGCAAGGCAATGCAATTGTTTACCTTCTTCCATGGCTTTGGCACTAGCGCAAGCCTTGAGGAGGGATGGAAATGTGTAGTCATCCGGGAGAAGTCCAGAACATAGAATTTGAGCGAAGAGCGAAATCGCTCTAAGTGGGGTATCAGAGCGCGCGTAGCCTCGGGCCAAAGTGTTGAAGACGATAATGTCGGGTTGAGGAATTTGGTCGAACAGTTGGTGGGCATAGTCCATGGAGGCGGAGTTAAAATTGAGTATGCAGAAGTTGATGAGCTTTGTGAGGACAGAGATGTCATATTGGAGATGAGTTTTGACGGTGAAGGCTTGGATTTGCTTGAGCTCCGAGAGAGATCTGCACTTGGGTATGAGAGAGAGGGGAGTGTTTGTATTGGTTTTGGTTTTGGGGTGAGAAAAGGGGCTTATTTGAAGAGGTGGGGCTGCCATGCAAAGTGCTTACAGAAAAGTTTCAGACGGAGTCTCGAGAGGATGAAAGAGGGCGGATGAGGTGGGCATTTATTTATTTATTTATTATTTTTTGTCTTTTTCTAACCTTCTCAAATACCAGAAATTTTAATTTTGCCGAAAAAGCCAAAAAGGAAAATTATTTTGGCTGCCATGTTAGCGACGATGAATAATGTCTAAAACTAAAGAAAAGTTTATAATTTGAATTTTTTTATCAATTTTCTGATGAATAATATTTTTTTTTTCAAAAGTAGTATGTTAATTTCTTTTTTAATTTAAATATTATTTTGAAAGAATTGCTTGTATTTGCAGACAGCAGATAATATATTTTACCAAGGGCACAACATATTATTCTTTTTTCTTCCTTAATTTCTTTAAAAAATGTGCTGGCATATCATTGTTCTTTGTTATGATTCCAATATGATGAGCCTTAACGAGGGTTTTATTTGAGAATTTATGCGAAGAGATGATTGAATAAATCTATTCTCCGTTTGAGAATTTAAGCATTCATAAGTATTTTTTCTTCTAATAAGTTATTTGAACTCCAATTCCTATTTTTGATTAGGTTAAAATTTTCAAATTACTACCAACTTAATCAGCATTTTATTATAAATTAAAGAATATTATATGATCATATATTATAATTAATATTTGAATTCAAATCTAAAATTTCAAATATAATACGGTAATTTTTATGATTTGTCATGTAATTGATATAAGAATTATTGATTATTAAAATCAATGATTTCTAACTAGAAAATTATGGCTGCTATAAAATAGTTTAAACCATAAAATTTACAAAAATAAGGAAAGTTAAATAATATAAAATAATTTTAAGTAATTATTAATATATTCTTTAAGAAAAGCAATTAATAATATTTTAATTAGGTTCCAACAACCTGCCTAATTTATTTATTTAATTGAAAGCTGATTAGCAAATTACATAACCGTGATGTCTTGACGTGTATGAAAGGCTGCATATGGTGTGCGTGGATCTTATTGCACGAGATGGGGTTTTAATGTAGTTGTTCCCCATCCTTTATCTACTTCTTTTTCTAGCTACAGATCAAGCTGCTTGGATATTTCAAGCATAAAAACTAATTTTCCACAGATCAATGTGTTTTCCATTATTGGCTAAGAAAAGCTTATATTCTTCGAAAATCTTATTATAAAATTATATATACATTACAAGCTTAACGTGCGCACACTCGTCCCAATAGGGACACCACAGCAGTCTCCCCCCCCCCCCCCCCCCCCCTCTCTCTCTCTCTCTCTCTGTCTCTCTCTCTCTAATAAACTTTAATAAACGAATGACAACATAGCAGTGAGCAATTCTTATCAACACTTTCTGAAGGCTTCAAGTCTTGATCCGAATCATATCTATAAAAGAGCTTAAAATGTACCATAATCCTGAATTTTAGAGATGGGTTATAAGTTGTTTCAACGAAGTATAAGTACCTACTACACCGACAAAAGACCCAGCGACCAAAATCCCCAGAATTATTATCAACTGAAACCCAAAATTCCTAGCAGCTTTGTTAATCTTAAGGTAGCACAGGCAAGGTAACAACAATGACACTGTCACACTCAAAAACGCACCTATAAAGGCCATTATATACCCGAAAAATGGAACCACTAAAGCCACAAATACTGTGCTTATCACAAGTAATGTTCTAATGAGGATACTAATTAATTGGCTGTTGCGAAAAACGAAGTTATCTTCAATAGCAGAGGCAATAGGAGTAATTATAACTGCATATTTTGTGAGAGGATTTATTAATGTGGTACAAACTGCTATTTTTGTACTAATTTTCCTTAAAGGAAGGTTCAATGTCACTTGAGATTTCAAATATTCTCCGTACATCAAGTAGCCTATTATGGCCATTGATGCATAGTTGATAGTGGTTGTAATAAAGCAAACAAGTAATACCTGCAATAAGGAAATAAAGAAAGCTGATAAGTCCAAATAATATTATCAATATAACCACTATTACTTTTTTTTTTTTTTTTTTTTGGTGAAACACTATTACTTTTTCTTTTGCTCAAGCGAAATAAGTTGTTATCATATTGCAATCATATTTCTATACTCTATGGGTTTATGTTATCACAAAGGTATTAACCATTTCTTTAATAATTAAAAAAACAGAGAGATTCCATTTCCTTTTTATTATTTCTCATTCATGTTCTATAATATTAGTAATATAATCTAACCCCACATTCTAAAGTAGATACTTCTTTTCATTTATTTTATTTTATTTATTTATTAATATTTATAAATGAAATGACAATATATGAATGATAAGTACAAAGGAAGAAAACAAAAAAAATTAGATAGAAGATGCTTTTAAAAAAAAAAAAAAACAAACAAATAATAAGCAGCCAAAAAAAAAAAAAAAAACAAAAAACAAAAAACAAAAAGACGAAAAAACAATGAAAAACACTCCCAGCACAAGTTTTTTTTTTTACCTTTGGAAATTGGCTTCTATCTTTCATGGAATTGCATAATGTGGGAAAAACTGCGTGACCACAGTAACAGAAGACAAACAAGCTTATAGCTGTGGGAAGTCCTCCAAAATTTACAAGCATACCTCCTTCATGAAATCCGACATCATCAATTACACCAACCCATAAAACACAACCCACCACAATGACCGAAGCCAGAACCCCTCCAGCCGACACATATGCCAGCAACCCCAAGCTCCTTAGCCATGTAGTTGGCAATATTATAAGGGCAGTGAGTAGAACAAAACATTGTTTACCTTTAAGTTGTAGGCCTAAGATTTTAAAACTAGTGTTTGGAAATAACTTGTCCATATTATCGCCTTCAAGTATCAGAAACTCAACCGCTACTAAAAACAGCTCCACGTACATGAACGCAGATATCAGGGTTCTTCCTTTGTGCCCAAAAGCTGCATGTCCTATGTCCGGATAAGTTTTTATAAGGGGGCTCGTGTCCATACATCGTTGAAGAAGTAACCCTGTGTACAAACACAGCATAGCCACCATGAAAAGAAGTATTAAGCTCAGCCACCCTCCTTTTGAAAGTGCATATGGAATTGACAGTATTCCCACACCTGAAAAAATGATTATGTACGAAATCTATAAATTATTCTCCGAACAGAAAAATAAAATTTTAAAAGCATATAGCATTGTAAGCTTATAAAATGCTTTTTGAATGATAAAATATGAAAGAGGGTTAGGAATAAAAAAAAGAAAAAAGAAAAAAGAAAAGCTACCTTTAATCAGAAAATGACTATAAAGATTGATCGATACATATGCAGTAAATTATTAGCATATATCATAAAGTTGGCGTAATTGGTACATACAAGAAAATACTTGACAGCTTCAAATTTGTTTTATTGCCAAGGATTTCCTTGTTAGAAGGCTAGTGCCTAAGAAGTGAATACCGGTGCATATTTTGCCCACAAGGAGCCAGACCTGATAATGTATTGATCCCATTGAAACAAGTTCTGACTATGGTAGTGCCTTTGCTTGGTTGCTGTGGCTGTGATATTTGATTTTGGATCTCCATTTTCTTTGCTTTGAGACTTTTCTTTTGTTGCCCTCTAATCTTATATAAGGGCACTATATATTGGATTTTCTAAGTGGGTGTCAAAGGATCTCCATAAGTATTCCATTTTATTAAAGAGAAAAAAGTCTCCCTCCAGAAAAGGAGATAGTGGGTGTATGAGTAGACAAGCCATTCAAAGTTCAACAATAAAAAGCAATTAGAGGCATGTCATCTGCAATCGGTGAAAATTACTAGTCAAACTTTATAAAGGAATTCCACTCACATGTCACCAACAATTATTAAATTTTATATTAATTTTATCAAAAAAATAAAACTTTTCCAAATAACATTTGCTTATTCAATTGAGTTTCATTTATTTTAATTCAAACGGGCCATTTTGCATCAAGATTTGATAAATATTATAAATTATTTTTGGTATTTATTACTGGAATAAGATATAAAACCATCTTACCGGCTTTGTGGATGGCTGAATTTTGTTTGCTACCCTAGAAATGTAAATATTTATTCAAAAAAGATATCTCTAATGGTTTTGTCTAAATATTATATCAATTTGATTTAATAAAAAAAATAAATTGATACTATCAAAGAAATTATCTATCTTAGATGGTCTAACAGATATAATCTTTGTTAAGAATATATACATTATTAATTAGTTAAAATTTAAACATTACCATTAGATATAAATTTTATATAGAATTAAATGTCCACCAAATAGACATTCAGACCTTAAAAGTTTTTTTTTATCTCTATACCCATTACAATCCATAAAGCCACTAGAAATTTTTTAAATCAGCTCGCCACGGGATATGGATGAGCAACCAAACACACATATTATACAAATCAATTAAGTAGAACTAGAAATTCATGATCTCAATCTCCAATGAGGTTAATTAAAAACAAGGTGACCAAACAATGAACAAAAAATAAACAAATTTGCAATTTGAAAAATGTGTCACAATTAATATGTAGTTTCCTTACGAAGCCATTGAAAATTTTGGAAGGGCAAAATGTATGACTTTTTAGCGAGTTGATCTTTAGAGCATTGTTGATTAAAAACTGTTGGAATTACAAAACGCTTTGTAGATGCGACATATGTTTAGTGTGAATTTTATTTGCCTTTAATTTTTTAATCATAATTACATGGGGATCGAGCTAAAAATATATTTTCAATTTATAATAGTACTGTTGCATTATTCTTTAAATCTTTAGCCGCGAGTAGAACGTAGGTTTCTAATTCTTTATTTTTTTGTAGGTTGTTAAATTCATACTCTTTACATGACTAAAATATGAGTTCATATATTTATGTATATCGTTAAGGAAACGTCTACTTTTCCACTCCATCTCATGCATTTTGTGCCTCATAATCACAAGTTCACACCCGCATTCCGTTAATGGAATGGTTTCAGTAGAAGTCTAGAGAAAAGAGGAGGGATTGGATACTTTATAAAAATAGAAACAAAAAAGAAAAAAAGAAAAAAAGAAAAAAAAATATAATCATACAAATATAGAAGAATAGGTGATCGTTCTATACCTATGAAAATTTAATATCATATATATATATATATTTTTTTCAATGTAAAGCTCTTTACGCCATTTGCTAATAGTAGTAAATAAATAAAATAAAAAACAAGAGGGAAACAAGGACTCCACAGAGCACCTTATTTCTTAATTAGTATATAAAATAAAATATATGTTAATTGTATTTTAATCTTTTCGACTTTCATGATTTTGTAATTTAAATTCTCAAATTTTCAATTCGTAACAAATTTATCCAATTTCCAATTTGTATGTTCCAATTTGATCATACAAATTGATAATTATTTCATCTACTTGGTTGTTTTCTTCTCTTTCTCCAGAGATTTATGTTTTCAATTCTATTATAAGAATAAATTCTTGATAAAACAGCTATAGTTTGTTTGGCTAAGTTGAGATTTCACTATCTGCAAAAAAACTAAATAATTTGAAGATCTAAACAACTATTTTGGAAAATGAGGATCTAAATTACAAAACTCTAAAAATCAAACATAAAAAGTGCCATTAATCTTAAATGGAACCAGCTACTAGCTATATTTTGACTGCTTGTTTGCCCTAATGAGGTGTATTAAAGCCAAAGTTTCCTAGTTGTCTGGACATTCTGTTCTTGTTTTCGGTATTTTCCCTTTATTTCCTAATGAAATAATTAAATTGTTTTTTTTTTTTTCGCTTTTTGATTTTCTTGTTTAATTGAGAACATGCACTTCATGCAAAATGAAAGATGGATTGGTCCCTAATTTTCCTAAGCATCTCCGACCTGCCAGCAAAGTTGTCGCATGATCTAATCAGCTCAATTGGTGTGACCTCATAAGTCATGAGTACTAGTGGCAAAGACATGGCATATCCACATATTGTGGCGCAGGCAATTAATTTCCAAAGGAAGAGTATGGGATCATTCTCACCCTCCATTTTGATCTCTCAATTCTCTTGGTCGCATACATATGCATAGTATTCGAAATGACTATTATAACTATGCATATTCAGATCCCTTTAGCGGCATCATAATCAGTAGGTATAGCTAGCTAGCTGTAAGCTTAATTTAGCACATCTCTGCTCACTTTAATAAGATGCTCTTTTTTTTCCACTATATATACAAATTAGTTATTCACGGACAAAGTATTATGTGTATATAATAAGCACCCAAAAAAAAAAAAAAAAACATGATGTGTATATATTACATAATATATATATATATATAGAGAGAGAGAGAGAGAGAAAGAGAGACAGATTTAGGCTCAAATCATATCAATCTAATGGTTTTAGCATTAGGTATTTATTTATTTATTTATTTTTATCATTGATAGCAATTCCTCCTTCCCCTCTCCCTTTCTTTAGCCCTATATCTGGATATCTTGAACACATGACCTTTTACATGAATGTATGAATGGTATACCAGTCAAGTCAACTTTACTTAAATATTTAAGTTTTATTTAATTAGTCATTAGATCGCTTTAAGAGTTAAAATTTAAAAATCAAATAACGGTTTAAGATGGATTTAACGGCATAATAAAATTCTATTTAGACAAAAATAAACTCTTTAAGTATCAAATAAACCATAAATGTATTTTTTAAAACTCAGTTTTTGAAGAGATCAATGGCTGATAAGGAAATAAAAATGATAAAACCATTAAATCAACGTGATATGAGCCTAGTTATATGTGATTGATTAACATAAGTATACAAGTCGCGCAAGTAATATTGAGATATAGTAAAGTATCGTTTCCACGATAATTGTTTAGACTTACAAAACCAGGTCATTACCATAATGATAACCAAACTTTATTTAGGTAACCAAACATATAGAAATTAAGCTAAGCACTGCATACTAATTACTAATCTAATATATTTGAAATAATTGGAAAGAATAGGCAACCACCAATTATTATGCAAGGAAATCTATGAATTTAAACATTTAAGACCTTGATTTTACTTAGACTTATCATGTGGCTATTTAATTGGTGATTGATGACCAATTCCAATCTAATTATTTACAGAAGGGTTTCCAAATTCACTTACTCCCTCTCTAAAGGTAAGCAAAATATATGGAAATTTTACTCAAATTAAAATCTCTTCCTACTTCTACTAATTAACTACGTAATTAAGTTCTCTTTACAATTTTAGTCTCAAATGGTTCTCTCAAACTTTATTATGACTTTGATTGAGGCTACCTAAGCTCCAATATGGTTCTTCAAGCTCCAGTTAGAACTTATGTCATGTCTTTCTAGTGATCAATTTGCAAATTATGCTTTCTTAAGCTAAGATTCACAAATCTCAACAGCGCCTAACCAATTTTTCAATCTAATTAAGTGTATTCGTTAATTAATCCAAAGAAACACAAATAATGGAAAAGGAATTGTATCATTGATTAACTAAGTTGTAATATCACAATCCAAATCTAAGCTACATCAAGGCCCTGCATCAAATATCTATTACATATTCACAGATATAAATAAAGCCCACACATAATATAAAGAGAAATCCATATTAATTATTATTTTCATATAAAATCCCAAGAAATCTCTAAACAAATTGAGAGAAAGTAGAAAGATCAAAAGAAACAAAAGAGATAAAGGCCCTTGATGCTCAAATTTCTTGGTTTCTTCAAGCAATATTCAAATCCTAAAGCTATTCTCTCTAGAAAGCACTTTCCCTCTCTAAATTTGGTGGTGTGTTCTTCTTTTCCAAAAGCTCCCTCAATAACTAAAGCTTCTCTTTCTATGTTTATGTGTTGTTCCTCTCCAAAAGTTCCTCTTTGCTTTATGCGAAATTGCCTTTTATAGAAAATCATGGCCTCCATCTCTAAAAACAAGACCAAAACCCTAGTTTCTTTTGTCTAAAAATCATTATATCTTGATCAAATAGACCATATTAAGTCACATGCCCCTCATATGCTTCACTAAAACACAAGTCAGGTAGTGAAAATCCAAGAAAAAAGGTCATTTTGCTATGCTTGGGCATTTGTACTCCATTGAGCATGCACATGCCTAAACTCTGATGAAAGGGTGTAGGGTGGCATGTATGCTCTCTTAGGAAGAGAGAACATGCCACAACTACTTTCCAAAGGTACGTTACTTTTCAAAAGTGGTGTGTATACCCCATTCCCTAAAGTAGGCATGCCCTTGACTTCATCTCCATACAGATAGGGTTTTAGGATTCTTCTTTGACTATCTTCTTAGCTTAAGATGATGCTAGATGCTTAAAAATATGTTTCGAAATCAAGACGTTTCCATGAAAATGCTTATCTTTTGGCTTCCAAGATGAGATGCTTCGAAAATAGTTTAAAAGCTCCTTAAATTGTGCAAATACTCCTTCGTTTCCATAATTGAAGCTTTTCCTGTAAAAACACACAAAACATATCAAATATCACCAAAAACTCAAGGAGACAAACAAACACTTAAGTCAAAACAAGTTAGATTAGTTAGTATGAAAGTCATTAATCCTACCCCTAAATTTAGTTATTTGATTGTCCTTATAGCAAGGCAAGGTTGGTTATAAAGACGAAAAGAAATGTCTGGCTTATGGTAATATGATTTTGTTGAAGTTTTGGCTCTCAGATATGAAAACAAAGATTGAAGATTTTGTGCTGCTTATTTAAAACTGATGGCCTTTTAGGTCTTTGTTCTCAATTTTCAATATCAATATGAGCTAGAAAAACTTCTTTTTTTTCAATCAATGTTATTGTTAATATATACTTCTTTTTTTTTTTCAATCAATGTTATTGTTAATATATTACAATCAAAATAAGCATGAAAAGTGTCCATGTGAGCAAATGAGAGTGAAGTACTTCAAAATGAAACAATAGATGTTGTGAATGTAATGCCATCATCATGATCCAATGAAAGCTTGACTTTTTGCTCTCTCACATAGCTTGCATCATAGTGAAGTAATCTCCTCATGGCTTGACACTTGTCACATGCTTCATTGGCTGAGAATTATGTAAAATCCGTGCTTGTCACATCATAAAGCTTCTTTAAGTATGTTAAGCTCTTTAAGCTTCTTAAGTAGCTTTCTTAGTCTATGACCTAAGTTGGATTCTAAGCTTAATCACAAGTCATTTAATGTTTTTGATACCTACTTACAACCCTAAACAAAATAGGTTCTAAATGATCTAATAAAAGATGAAAGGCAAGGTTTATCTAAAGAGGACAAGGATTCAAAGCTGTTGGAAATTGATTTTGGAAGTGTTTTGTAATGCTTAGTCTTGTTGGTTTGAATAAGCTGCTGAAATTTTCCACTAAGGCGAATATGGATGTTTCTCTTGTTTTCAAATGAAAAACTAAGATATTGTGCCAAAACTTAAAATTCATTCATTCATTGAAATGTTGTGCATATTTATAGGTTACTAAATTGGTATGAAAGCACACCATTGTCGAACATAAGTACCAATAATTTCTAAGTGCTTCATGGTGAAGTAGGTATATGTGTAAAGGTAACTTCATTACATGCTTCCTAAAATTTTGACAAGTGTTGCTGTCTTATTGATTACTTCACTATGAAGCTGCCTTATTGTTGCCTTATTAAGTACTTCACCATGTACACAACCCTTTTTTGGTTGCCTTTAAAGCTGCCTTGACTTGATTCCATGATCTCTTGGACATATGCATTGAATCCATGAAGCATTGGAACCATTTTATGCTGTCTGGAAGCCATACATGCACCAAAACCACTGCCCGGGTCCGTATCAGCTTCCACCACTTTTATGCTCAAAATAGGTCTTGGATCTTTGGGTATGGACAAGCCGTCTTGAGAATGAACTACTTCCTGGATAAAGGCAGCAGGGTTTTCCCTAAACCTTTTAGCTTGAGCCCTAGTGATCAGCCTGGTCTTTATCCGTATTGGGTCAGCACCCCAGCGAGTTGTCGTTTGTGTGGGCGTGGGCAGATTCTCATCATTCTCCTCCTCTTGAAAAGGATTTCCCTTAAATCAAAGTCATCACCTGTAGCAGAAGGAGATAAATCAGCAACATTAAATGTAGCACTAACTACTCACCCAGCAAATCAAATTTGTAAGCTTTGTCATTTATCCACTCAAAACTTGAAAAGGTCCATCGCCACAAAGCATAAGCTTAGACTTCCTTTGATTGGGATACCTTTCCTTTCTTAAGTGCAACCAAACCCAACCTCCAAGTTCAAAGATAACTTATTTTCGGCCTTGATTGGTACTCCTTGCATATTCCTCGGTCCTCCTCTCAATATTTGCCTTAGTCTTTTCATGAATCTGCTTCACAAAATCAGCTTTTTATTTTTCATCTAGATTAGCATATTCACTTAAAGGAAATTGTAACACCCTGTACCAAAAAAATTTTCATGATTAAACAAATTTGACCAAATTGACTAAGTTTGACCAAGTGAATAATATATGGGTTCAGTTGACTTTTTCAATAGCCAATATTTTTGGTTTGACTGAGATACCATTGTGTAGATCTCGTCGATACGAGTTCACAGACTGGCGGCACGCCAAATTCTGAGTTACGGACAAAAAGTTATGGTTCTGAAAACTTTTAAGCATAAGTTTTAAATCAGTGTCCAAGTCAGTTCCCAGTTTTTATCTGTTAGTGACCCAAGGCTTTATATAAGCCTAGGTAAGCATGTCAAACAGGAAACAAAGCCTAAAATACCCTTTTTTTCCCCAAAACCCGAGAAATTCTCTCCTCAGACCCATGGGTCCAAACTGGGTCGTTTCGACCCGTTTACCGTCGAACCTGGTCACCGCCGTTTTGCCCATTTTCGGCCAACCACCACTTACATGGGCCAGCCACCTAGGAAGGTCACCTGAAGGTGAGCTCAGCCGTGAAATTTCACGGTGAGAAGTGGTCGGACGCGCCCAGATTGGGCCGGTGAAGTTCACGGCGGCCGACGAGGTAGGTCATCGGATTTTCTCATTTTTTGACCTTTTTAGGCCAACCCATAAACCTTTTCCACTATTTTTGACCCCTCTGAGCTCATTTCCATGGTTATTTTGTCCAGATTCTTCAACGTTTGAAAAATTCGATAACGAGAAATTCGGCCGACGCTTCAACAGTGTTTTCCGGCCACCGGAGGAAACTTTGGACCAAGGTGAGCATACTGATGAGTTCTTTGTCTCTTGGGCTTTCCGTCAATATAAAGTTTGTGAATTTTGGAGGTCGTTTGATAATTTTTCCATTTTTGGATCAGTTAGTTAATTTTCGGATAAGTTGGGGACTATGTTTGGACAAATTAGTCAAATTAGTTAAAATTGGAGTTGAATTAGTGAAATTGGATATTATTAGGACCCATTAGGTGGTTCGATTTTGAAATATTAGGCTTCGGGTAAAAATCCCCAATTTTGGATACCAGGTCCTAAGAACATGCGGTATAATTGGACTACCCGGTGTCCAATTTATGCAATTTTGTAGTACTGTAAATTATTTTGAGACATTTAGGTTATATAAGTCTCTCTGGTTTAGTTGTTTTGGAGCCTGAGGAATATTTTATTATATTACAGGCATTCGAGTTGAGCCTGGAGGCAATCTTGTAGAGGAGCAGGCATGAGCATCTACAGTCCTGTAAGTGGTTATATCATTTTTAAATGATTTGGGATATAGTATAGTATATATGGGGTTTAAATATTTTACGTATATATCATTTGATTGAAATGTTGTTTTGTGCATATATAAATATTTGCTTTCACATATATGTCTTATTATTTTATATGACTTTTGATAATATTTTAAGTGATTTTAAATTTTAATGGGTCCATAAATGGACTTGTGGTATTTAAATATCTTGGTAATTAAATTGAGATTTTAAATCATTTTGGAAACTATTTGGTTTGAGAAACTAGATTGAAAATCATATAATTTTAAGCACGATCAAATATTTTATAATTTTATGTGCTTAAAATTGGTTTATGGTGAATATATTTCACTATAGTATTTCTGGTTTTCGTATGAAATGATGTTTTGAGATTTGGAAGTATTTAATTAAACGGTGGAAGTTTAAATGTTAAATTATGATTTATGATACAGTATCGTTTGGAAAAGTATATATATAATCGTACAAGATTGTTTCATGTATACTGTATTGGTTATTTTTAAATTGATGTACCATGTAATGCTAATACCTTGGATCAGTATTATATTATATTATATTACCACGCGCTGGGTTTACCATGGCGCCGTGAAGTTGGTTTCATCCAACGGTTATTTATTATTATCATGGACTGTGAGGTCGGATTTATCCGACGGTTTATTATTATTGCCATAGTGCCATGAGGTTGGTATCATCCAACGGTTTATTATTGCCACGGACCGTGAGGTTGGGTACGTCCCGACGGTTATTTATTATTTCCACGACACCGTTCATATATTGAGGTGGATATATCCCACGGTTTGTATATTGGTACATCGTATGGTACATTGTATATGTTTGTATATATTGTTGATTTACAGATATTGTGGTGATTTCTGCATTTTCATATTTATTTGGTGGAACTGTATTTATTATAGTTTATGCTCAAATGTTTATATCTGGATTTGAGACATTTCATAATATTACAATGATCGTTCATTCATGCTTTTTAGCATCGGTTTTTATGATATTAATTGGGGTACAAGTTTGGATTTTGTGAAATAATTTTTAAACGGGGAACTTTTCAACAAGTGGAATGAGAGGTCTTGAGAGAAAGATTTTTCAGAAATAAATCATTAATTTTCTATTATACTATGCCACTCACTGAGATTTCTTTATCTCACGTTTTATTGTTTTAAATTCGTTCCCCTAGGCCCAGACAGCTAGTAGCAGTCTACCTCGCGCATAGCTTATCGCTTGTTTCCTTCCACCACAGCAGCCGTATTTATCCTTTCTTCACCTATTGTTATCTTCTGGACTTATTTATTATTTATTGGTACTCATAAACTTTGTTGACACTCTTAGAATGCTCTGATTTTAATTATGGGACTCAGTAGAGACCATGGTACTCATGTGTGTAGATTTCTACTTGCCTTAGATCACTATCGAGGCTATGATAAACTCATAGCACAGACGATCCTTACCCGTGAAGGCAGAAACAGTACCTGTTGTTAACAAAACGGAGTCTCAAAAGCCCTTTTTTTTTTATCGACCTATCCCAATATGCCTCACTATACACTCTCACCCAGCTTCATGGTCACACTGATAACTCTTCACTGTCTTGCTATCTGAACTTGAAGATTGGTGCCGAGGTCTTAATAGAAAGGGGTTGATAGTCCCGCCGGCTAGGCTTTTCCGAACTTCCCTTCTTCTCCCCGTGAACCCCTTTTCTTCTGCTTTTTCCCAACGATATATCGGACTGTAGTACAGTAGACCGGTTGTGGACTTATTTATATATATATATTGAGGTATTAATGTTAATGCTGGTGTTTGATTATCTATGTTTTTAAGGTGAGGTTTCATTGGATATTTTCTAGGGATTGTCCAGTGGGACTTCACTAGGCGGGATCACCTGGGAGGTCCTAGGAGGGTTCCCGGGGCGGGTCCTATCAGCTTGGTATCAGAGCTTTAGGTTCTAAATTCCTCGGGGTTGCGCATTGCTGTGAAACTCATCTTATGTTTTGCATACTTTCCCAACCTATTTCTTGACATTGATTTCATTTCTTTTATTCATGGAAATAAATCCTTTTTTTTTTTTTCCTTATGGCGCGCAGAGGTAGACGTAGGTCTCAGCAGGCTTCATCCGAAAGTACGGATGCACCCACTTATGAGGAGCATCTTGTCGAGCGCTGGCTTGATCACTCGAGAGGAGTGGGTTTATTAGGTATTCTGTTAAGTAGGCTTGTAGACGTGGAGCAGTTGGTTGTGATGGCTCCATAGATCCTATGCAATGTCCGGTTGAGGACAAGGTCACATTAGTTAGCTTTATGCTAGAAGGAAACTCGAGGAAGTGGTGGATGTATGGAAGGACTAGGAGACATCACCCTTGAACATAGTTTAAGACTACATTTCACATTGAGCTTTGTTCTCCAACCTTTATTAAGATTAAGAGGTTAAAGTTGAGACACCATTTAGGGTTCAGAACAATGGATAGTGAACAACGATAGTAGTTTTTTTTTGTTTTTGTTTTTTTTGTTTTTTGTTTTTTTTTTGTTTTTAGAGATCTGCAGTCCGAGGTAGCTTATGTGGCAGGTTTCATGATAGGTAGTGCCAATGGGATGGATCATGCTTTCATTACAAGCAGTCGAAACACTTTAAAAATGATTGACCTTATCGAGAATATGGTCATGCTAGAGCTTTACGACCGGGTGCACAATTTCAACTGATTGATGGGTACAAAGTATATGATACATAAACAGGCCAGACTTCAAGAGATTCTATCAACACTGGACAACGATCTTCGTCCACAGCCAAAGGTAGAGGTTAGAAGGGATGACAACTTACCAAAGGTAAGGTATATGTTATGATCAATTAGGAGGATCACTCTGATGTTGTGACAGATACATTATCTACGCTTGATAGTGACGGACATATTTTATTGGCTCAAGGACCACACATTCTTTTGTTTGACATGAATATGTTACTCCAGTCGAGATGACTCAAGTTCGTTAGGGGTGTTACCTGAAAGGTTCCACATCCATAGGAGGATTCTTTTAACCTTGTCAGGTGTTTAAGAGTAGTTATCTTCGTTGCATGGAAATTAAGGTTCTTAATATTAGAATCTAGTATAGGTAAAGTTTGTTTATGCATTTTGGTGATCTTGTGTAGGACAATTTGCTGAGAATTAAGTGGTGAATTTCATAAGTTGGTTTGGTAGCATATGCTTTTGGATGATGATTTTAGATCTTGGTTTTGATATTTTGTTTTCTTGAAGATTGAGGGTTTTATATCGATGATGTTTTATGGATCTAAGGTGGTTGATATTCTTGATGATAACTTAATCTCCTAAGAAATATGATTTTTGGGGCATAACTAGAATATAAGCAAGTAATAAATGTTTTCTTATGATTTGAGAATCTTGTAACTAGTTTATAGTATTTGGTTGTGATATTAGAATTAAGATTTAAAATTTCTTATTGCTCGAGGTATGTATTCTTGGAGTTTATTTGAAATTGGAAGAATTTGAGGTATCTTCAAGAATGATATTTGAGATGATGAGAGGACTCGGACTTGATCTTTTGGCTTCATATTTCTTGGTGTTGACAATCTTGAGGATTTCTTTAGGCTTTATAAGCAATCTAAAGCTCTCCATTGGAATAAATATAAGGAACTTTGTTTTATGACTTTGATGAATTTGGTTAAAAGAAAGATGTTTGTCGAGGTTAAGGAAATTGGATAATCAATGAGGAACATGGATCTTATAATTGCAAGTACTAGGAGTGTAATCGGAGGTAAAGAGAATAATTTACATTTTAACTTTGTGACACTAGTATTTGATTCGAGAAAATTAGATTTAAGTCCTAAGCCTTCTTTTGAATTGGCATGGAGTTTTTTTTTTTTTTTTTTTTAGAAAGTTATGAGTTGTTACTTATGCTTCTAGACAATTGAAGAAGCACGAGCTGAATTATCCAACTCATGAGTTAGAGCTTGTTGCAATGAATTTTTTTATATTGCAATCTTGGAGGCTCTACTTGTATAGAGTTGCTTGTCGGACCCTTACTGATCATAGGAGCACTAAGTATTTGTTTACTTAGAAGGATTTGAACTTAAGGTAAAGGAGATGGATATATTGCTCAAAGATTATGATTGCACTATTTCTTTAATGTTTGAGTTGCACAATTGGGTGTTAATTTGTGCATGCATACTTCATGAGGACTTTTTTCTAGCTTTTGACTATGACTAATACTTATGGATTGTGTTTTTGAGATCCAATTTGAAGTCCCTTACTTAATGAGTATAAGAAGGAAAGCTAAACAAGGGGGAAGTCAGATTTCACTATCAGAGGCAATAGAGCATTGGTGATTGGTTCTAGGCTTTGTGTTCCCGCAAATGAAGAGCTGAAAAGGCAAGTACTAGATGAAGCGCATAGTTCTGCGTATGCCATGCACCCTGGTAGCATCAAAATGTACCATACCTTGAAAAAGCATTATTGGTGGGCAGGGATGAAAAGAGAAGTTGCTGATTATGTATCCAAGTGTTTCATTTGCCAATAAGTGAAAGTAGAGAGATAAAAGCCTTTTGGACTTCTATAGCCCTTATCCATCCTAGAATGGAAATGGGAGCGCATTACGATGGATTCTGTATTCAAGCTTTCCCCCCACAGTTCAGAGGCATGACGGTATTTGGGTGATCGTGGATCGACTCACTAAGTCTGCACATTTCCTACCCGTTCGTGAGAAGTTTTCTCCTCAAAAGTTAGCGGAACTCTTTATGAATCATATAGTGAGCTTGCATGGAGTGTCAACATTGATTATATCTGACAGAGATCCACGGTTCACTTTGAGATTTTGGCGAAGATTAATGAATGAACTTGGTGTCAAGTTGAATTTGAGTACCGCTTTTCACCCTCAGACCGATGGACAATCTGAGAGGACTATTCAGACCTTAAAGGACATGTTGAGGTCATGTGTGCTACAGTTCAAAGGGAAATGGAATGATTATCTACCTTTAGCAAAGTTCACCTACAACAATAGCTATCACTCGAACATTGAAGATGTCACCTTATGAGGCATTGTATGAGAGACAATGTCGAACTCTATTATGTTAGACCCTGAGATTGTTCAAGCGACAGTAGATAAGGTCAATATTATACGGGCCAAGTTGAAAGCAGCAGAAGATAGGCAAAAGAGCTATGCGGATGTGCGTAGGAAGGATATTAAGTTTGAGGTTAGCGATCGAGTATTCTTAAAGCTCTCTCCTTGGAAAGGTGTAGTACTTTTGGGACAACGAGGGAAGTTAAGTCCTCACTACATTGGACCATATGAGATAGTAGAGAGGATAGGTCCAATGGCTTACAGGGTTGACTTGTCGGAGGAGCTTTCTCGAGTCCACGATGTTTTTCACATTCCATGCTCCGCAAGTATATCTCAGACCCATCACATGTGTTGGAGACACGAGAGATTGAATTTAGGGATGACTTGTCTTATGAGGAGCAGCCAGTGCAGATTTTAGGAAGGGAAGAGAAAAGGCTTCGCAACAAAACTATAGCTTTGGTGAAGGTTCTTTGGAGAAACCAAATTGTCGAGGAGGCGATTTGGGAGCGAGAGGATCAAATGTGAAGTCAGTGTCCTTACCTCTTCCAAAACTAAAGTACGAATTTCGTGGATGAAATTTCTTTAAGGGGGGTAGGTTGTAACACCCCGTACCAAAAAATATACATGATTAAACAAGTTTGACCAAATTGACTAAGTTTGACCAAGTGAATAATATATGGGTTCAAGTTGACTTTTTCAATAGCCAATATTTTTGGTTTGACTGAGGTACCATTGTGTAGATCTCGTCGATACGAGTTCACAGACTGGCGGCACGCCAAATTCTAAGTTACGGACAAAAAGTTATGGTTCTAAGAAGTTTCAAGCATAAGTTTTAAATCAATGTCCAAGCCAGTCCCCAGTTTTTGTCTGTTAGTGACCCAAGGCTTTATATAAGCCTAGGTAAGTGTGTCAAACAAGAAATAAAGCCCAAAATACCCATTTTTCCCCAAAACCCGATAAATTCTCTCCTCAGACCCGTGGGTCCAAACTGGGTTGTTTCGACCCGTTTATCGTCGAACCGGGTCATCTGGTTTTCGTATGAAATGATGTTTTGAGATTTGGTAGTATTTAATTAAGCGGTGGAAGTTTAAATGTTAAATTATGATTTATGATACAGTATCATTTGGAAAAGTATATATATAATCTTACAAGATTGTTTCATGTATACTATATTGGTTATTTTTAAATTGATGTACCATGTAATGCCAATACCTTGGATCAGTATTATATTATATTATATTACCACGCGCTGGGTTTACCACAGTACCGCGAGGTTGGTTTCATCCAACAATTATCTATTATTACCACGGACTGTGAGGTCGAGTTTATCCGACGGTTTATTATTATTGCCATGGTGCCTTGAGGTTGGTATCATCCAACGGTTTATTATTGCCATGGACCATGAGGTTGGGTACATCTCGACGGTTATTTATTATTTCCACGACTCCGTTCATATATTGAGGGTCGTGAAGTGGGTATATCCCACGGTTTGTATATTGGTACATCGTATGGTACATTGTATATGTTTGTATATATTGTTGATTTACAGATATTGTGGTGATTTCTGCATTTTCATATTTATTTGGTGGAACTGTATTTATTATAGTTTATGCTCAAATGTTTATATCTGGATTTGAGACATTTCATAATATTACAATGATCGTTCATTCATACTTTTTAGCATCGGTTTTTATGATATTAATTGGGGTACAAGTTTGGATTTTGTGAAATAATTTTTAAACGGGGAACTTTTCAACAAGTGGAATGAGAGGTCTTGAGAGAAAGATTTTTCAGAAATAAATCATTATTTTTCTATTATACTATGCCACTCACTGAGATTTCTTTATCTCACGTTTTATTGTTTTAAATTCGTTCCCCTAGGCCCAGACAGCTAGTAGCAGTCTACCTCGCGCATAGCTTATCGCTTGTTTCCTTCCACCACAGCAGCCGTATTTATCCTTTCTTCACCTATTGTTATATTCTGGACTTATTTATTATTTATTGGTACTCATAGACTTTGTTGACACTCTTAGAATGCTCTGATTTTAATTATGGGACTCAGTAGAGACCATGGTACTCATGTGTGTAGTTATGGACTATAGTAAAGTAGGTCGGTTGTGGAATTATTTATATATATATATATATTGAGGTATTAATGTTAATGCTGGTATTTGATTATCTATGTTTTTAAGTTGAGGTTCCATTGGATATTTTCTAGGGATTGTCTAGTGGGACTTCACTAGGCGGGATCACCCGGGAGGTCCTGGGAGGGTTCCCGGGGCGGGTACTGTCAGAAATGGTTAAATCTAATGGACTCGAAGGATTAAACCCATAAGCAATTTCAAAAGGTGTATATTTAGTCACTGAATGCAAAGACCTATTATAAGCAAATTCAACATGTGGCAAACATTCCTCCTAAGTTCTCAAATTTCTTTTAATTAATGCTCTCAACAATGCAGACAAAGTTCTATTCTCTACTTTGGTTTGGCCATTAGTTTGTGGGTGATAAATAGTTGAAAAACATAGCTTAGTATCTAACTTAGCCCACAAAGTTTTTCAAAAATAACTTAAGAACTTAGCATCTCTATCTGACATAATAGTCCTAGGCATTCTATGCAATCTCACAATTTCTTTGAAAAATAAGTTAGCAACATTAGATGCATCATCAGTTTTATTGCGTGCAATAAAATGTGCCATCTTAGAAAATCTATCTACAACAACAAATATTGAATCCTTACTTGTCCTTGACCTAGGTAAACCAAGAATACAAAATCCATAGATAAATCCACCCAAGGAAAGGAAGGAATCGGCAATAAATGGTACAACCCATGCGGTTTCAATGTGGACTTGGTCTTTCGGCATTTCAAGCACCTTTCACAAATTCTTTCAACATCTCTCTTCATGTTAGGCCAATAAAAATGTTCCTGCAGCAAGGATAAAATTTTAAAAACTCCAAAATGACCCATTAAACCATCCCCATGACCTTCCCGAACTAGTAACTCCCTAATACTACAATTAGGCACACAAAGTTTGTTTTCCCTAAACAAATACCCCTCAAATATGTAAAACTTATTAAATCAATGTTTCAAACAGGTTCTAAATATTTCTCCAAAGTCACTATCATGGTCATATAGTTCCTTTAATTGTTCAAACTCAAGCAATCTAGCATCTAAGGTAGAAAAGAGTACATACCTTCAGGATAATGCATCAGCAACCACATTTTCCTTACCTTTCTTGCAGTGGATCACATATGGAAATTCAATCCACTTGACATGCCTTGAGTTGAGCTTTCCTTGACCTTTAATATGCTTCAAAGATTCATGATCTGTATGAATCACAAATTCTTTTGGCATGAGATAGTGCTGCCACATTTTCAAAGCCCTCACCAAAGCATACATCTCCTTGTCATATGTCGGATAATTAAGTGTAGCTCCATTTAATTTCTCACTAAAGTAGGCTATGGGCCTCCCTTCTTGCATTAAAATAGCTCTAATACCTACACCCGAAGCATCACACTCAATTTCAAAAGTCTTAAAAATTTTTGGCAAAACTAGTAAAAGTGCATTACATAATTTTTCTTTCAACAAATTAAAAGATTTTTCTTGTACTTCCCCCCATTTAAAGCCAACATTTTTCTTTACAACTTCATTCAAAGGTGCTGCAATGGTGCTAAAGTCCTTGACAAATCTTTGATAGAAACTAGACAAACCATGAAAGCTCCTCACTTTTGTGATAGATGTTGGTGTCGGCCAATCTTGAATGGCTTGAACTTTAGATTGATAAACTTTTATACTTGCAGCACTTATTACAAATCCTAAGAAAACCAACTCATCTTTACAAAAATCACACTTTCTCATGTTGGCAAATAACCTTTCTTTCCTAAGAATATTTAAAACTTGCCTAAGATGTTCTACATGCTCATCTAAGTTTCGGCTATACACTAAAATATCATCAAAATACATAACCGCAAATTTACCAATAAATGGACACATATAATGATTCATAAGCCTCATGAAAGTACTAGGTGCATTAGTTAATCCAAAAGGCATGACTAACCGTTCATACAGCCCATATTTAGTCTTAAATACAGTCTTCCATTCATCACCTTCTTTCATCCTCATTTGATGGTATCCATTCCTAAGATCAATTTTAGTAAACATGCAAGCACCATGCAATTCATCAAGCATATCATCTAATCTAGGAATTAGATGTCTATATTTAATGGTGATATTATTTATAGCCCTACAATCAATACACATTCGCCAAGAACCATCTTTTTTAGGCACTAACAAAATAGGAATAGTACATGGACTCATATTCTCACAAATGTAACTTTTGTCAAGTAACTCACTTACCTGCCTTTGTAACTTCTTTGTTTCTTCAGGATTATTGCTATATGCAGTTCTATCTGATATGGAAACCCCTGGAACAAAGTCAATTTGATGTTCAATCCCTCTAATAGGTGGTAATCCATTTGGAATTTCATCCCGAAGAACATCAAAAAATTCCTGTAAAAAAGAAGAAATAGATTGGCAATTCAAGTTCTTCGGGATTAGTTTGATCATTCAAATAATTAGCTTTATAAATTATGACTAGTAATGGTTTCTTACTCAAGATAGCCTTAAAACTCAAATAAATTTTTTATTTTTCCTTTCTTTTCTTTCTTTTCCTTTCTCTCTCTCGACCACCACACATTCTTCCTTTCTCTTGGGTTTCTCACTTTGGGTTTCCGCTTTCTCTATTTTTCTCACTCCTTTTGGCTTTCTCATGGTTTTTCCACTCAATTTGTGTTTAGAATGCTGACCTTGAAGAGCAAGCTCGGACTTACCTTTTTGGATGGATGGTGAAGCCGTATGTGCCATACTAGCTTTATCCTTGAGCTTTTCAGCCTCCTTTCTTTGTTGTATTTGCAATTGGTCTCTATATACTTCCCTGGGAGTCAATGGCTCCAACTTGACCTTCTTACCTTCAAATCTAAAAACAATACAATTCTCTCGATGATAATGAGTAGCATATTTATTAAATTGCTATGGTCTACCCAATATAATATGTCCGGCATGTATAGGCACAACATCACACAAAACAACATCCACATATTTATCTATGCTAAATTTCATCTTGGCATGTTTATTCACTTTCATTGGTGCTGAAAAATAAGAAAATGCCATTGAAACTGATGGGTGTTCTTTGGTTTCTCACTTAAAAACTTGCTTAACAAAGGATTGAAACAAGCTCTAATTTTGTAAGGCAATGTTGGTTCTAAAGGAGAAAAAAAAAAGGTGTTTCAATTCTTGTTATATGACCTTGTCGAAGTTTTAGCTATCTGATATGAAAACAAAGAGTGAAGATTTTTAGGTCTTTTAAAGCCGATGGGTTTTTAAGTCTTTATTCTTGATTTTGAATATCAATATTAGCTAAAAATATTTACCACCCATTGCTGTTATTAGTATATTATAATTGAAACATGAACCTACAAAACTGTCCACGTAAGGAAATGAAAGTAAGTGCCTCAAAGTGAAGCAACAAGTGGTGTGAATGCAATGTTATTGCCATAGTCTAATGGAAGCTTAACATTTGCCTCTTTCATATAGTTTTGCCTCATGGCAAAGTAGTACCATTATGGCTTGAAAAATTGTCACATGCTTCATTGGTTAATAATTAGGTCAAATCCATACTTGCCGCATCAACCTTATCCAAGTAGGTTAAGCATCTCAAGCTCCTTAAGTAGCTTTAACTTGTGACCTAAGTTAGCTTTTAAGCTTAATTACAAGTCATTTGGTTTTCTTAAACACCTGCTTCAAAGTCCTTAACAAAAGAAATCCTAAATGACCTAATACAAGCATGAAAACAAGAAGGAAAATACTCCATTGGCTTTAAATACGTCTTGGGTTTACATAGATTATGTGGCTAAAATTGTCATAAAGTCTAAAAGCCTTGAAGTAAAACAGCACCTTCTTATTAAAAAGCATTAAAAACTACCAAAACTAAAACTAAAGATTAGAACTCATATAAAAAATAATTTATTCAGAACTTTGAAAAAAAAATAGAAGAAAAGTAAATAATGTGATTCAGATGCCTTAAAATTTTCTTTTCTACCAATTGCAATTTCCAAAATAACTTTAAAGCGACAACATAATCTAATACTTATTTTCCATTCAACATATTGTCACTTCCAAGTGTGTGTGTGTGTAGCAATTAATATACTCAATGCCATACTCTTGAATAAACTCAAACTAGTAAATGCCTTAAAATTTTAAGATTTTGTACTTTGTATGCTTACATAACCCAATTAATACACTTAATGTTAGGCTCTTAAATAAACTCAATGCTAGCCAAGGCTTAAAATTTTAAGATTTTGATCTTCATATGCTCACATAACCTAATGATCTAAACTGACGTACTATGTGCAATGCCTCAAATCAATTGCTCTTTAATGGCTTGTAATGTCAAGGCTAAGGGAAAAAAGCTACAAGAAAGAAAATGTATAGGAAAATAAAAGCAAGAATACAACTTAGACTCAAAAATCAATGGTTACTTGCTTATGTAACTTTCTTAACTTATTTACCTCCTTTTCTAGCTTCAAGCTTTATCCATTAAGGTTCTAATCACATAAACCATCTAAATCTCCTCTTTCAATTACATTTGAACCTTAGTAAGACACTTTGAATGAATGCATGCTTATGGTTACTTTCTTTCTTCAACAAGGCCAAAACTTATTCTTTTCCATCATTTTCTCTTCTTTTTTTTTTTCCCTCTCTTTACTGATTTATATATATATATATTATCGTTTTGAACTTCGCTTATCTTGTTCTTTGCAACACGTTAACAATCTTATCATTTTATTCTCTCTAAAATGAACCCTTTATTTGTAAAAATCACCTTACAAGCTCAATATAGTACATACATTAAAGCCTTAATGTTAGTCTTTTTTTTTTTTTTGTCATTTATAGCAATTAATCCCCCCCCCCCCCCTCCCGCCTCCCCACCCCCAAAACGGCACACCTTAGTATATCAAATGCTTAACTATCCAAGTGAGGGTGTGAGTGGTATACAAACTAAGTCAACCTTATTTGACATATTGGATTTTATTTTATTAGTCATTAGATCACTTTAGAAGCTAAAATTTACAATTCAAATAATGGTCTAAAATGAATTTGATGATAGATTAAAATCCTATTTAGGAAAAATTAATCCTTTAGAAATCCAAAAAACCATAAATGTATTTTTAAATCTCAATTCTTGATGAGATCCAATGGCTCATAAAGGAAATATAGATGGTAAAACCAATATATCAACCTGATATGAGTTTGGTTATGTTTGATTGATTATCGCAAGTGTATGTGTCACTCACATAATAAAGTGATAGAGTAATTGTTCCCATGAGAATTCCAAAATAAGGGTAATTATGCTATTAATTACGATCGAACTTCATTTAGGCAACCGAACATATAAAAATTAAACTAAACACTATCTACTAACCCAATATACTAAATACTATCCTGACATATTCAATTGGAAAAAATTGGCACATATCAATGATTATGCAAGGAAAACATTGAGTTCAAATGTTTAGGATCTTAATTTCATTTAGACATATCATGTGACTACCTAATTGGTGATTACTATCAAATTCCAATCCAATTATTAACAAAAGTTTTCTTAATTCACTTACACTCTCTCTCTTTCAAGATAAGCAAGACATATGAAAATTTTACTCAAATTGAAATCTTCTACTAGTTATACTAATTAATCATGCAAGTAAATCCCCCTTTATAATCCCAATCTCAAATAATTCTCTTAAATTCCATTAAGACTCATATTTAGGTTACCCAAGCTCAAATCTGGCTCTCTCAAGCTCTATCTAGTGCCTAAGTTATGTCTTCTTAATGATCAATTTGCAAATCATGCTTTCTTAAGCTAAGATTCACTAATCTAGACAACACCTAACTAACTAATTAAGTTTATTCATCAATTAATCAATTGAAACACAAATAATTGAAAAGGAATTATATCATCAATCAACCAAATTATGTCATCACAATCCAAATCTAAGCTACAATAAGATCCTAGATCAAATATGTAGCACATATTCATAGATATATGTACAAAGCCCAAACATAACACAAAGGGAATTCCACATTAATCATCTTTTTCATAAAATCCGTATAAATCTCTATACAAATTATGAGAAATGGTATAAACATTAGAGAAAACCTAGAAATGGGCGCCCTTGTTGCTCCATTTTGTTACTTTCTTATAACAAATCTCCAAATCCTAAAGCTACATCTCTAGAAAGCAATTTATCTCCCTAAATTTGGTGGTACATTCTTCTTTTCCAAATGCTCCCTTAAGAACTATAGGTTTTCTCACTAATTATGTGTGTTCTTCCTTTCCAAAAGCTTCCTTTCACTTTATGTAAGATTGCATTTTTATGGAAAATTCTAGCCTTCAAATAAGATTAAACTCCTAGCTTTTTTTGCTTGAACAACCTTAGATCTTGATCGAATGATCCATATTAAGTCACATGCCTCTCACATGCATCATTAAAACACAATGTTTGGACTCCAAGTAACCAAAATGCAAGGAAAAAGGTCATTTAAGAATGCTTGGGCATGCTCACGCTCTCATTGGTCACGCACACGCCCTAAAATCTGATGCAAGAGTGTAGGGTGGTGTGTACAATATCTAAGGGAGAGTGCTCTCGCATGGAGGGTGCACAAGGTACAACTATCATTTAGGGGTTTGTTACTCTTTAGCAGTGCTTGTACACCCTATTCAGTGGAGTGTACACACCATAAACATGATGTCCATGCAAGAATGTGGCTCTTGTTTAACTATCTTTGTAGCTTATGATGAGACTTGGTGATTCAAAATGTGCTTGGAAACCAAGATACTACCTTGAAAGTGCTCATCTCTTGCTTTGCCTTCGCTTCCATGATGAGAAGCTTCCAAAATAGTTTAAAAACTCTATAAATTGAGCAAATATCAAATATCACCAAAAACTTGAGGAAACAAACAAATGATTAAGTTATAACAGGTTAGATTAGTGAATATAAATCTCATTAATGACTCCCCCAAATTTAATTATTTGCTTATCTTCAAGCAAAAGAGCACCTCTTATTCAAAAGCGTTAAAAACTACTAAAACAAAAACTAAAGATTAAAAATTCATATTAAAAATAATTTATTCAATTCTTTGTTAAAAAATAAAATAAAAGAGAAGTAAATGAGAAGTAAATAATGTGATCTAGAGACCTCAAAGTTTTCTCTTTCTATCAAGTGTAATTCGTAAAATAACTTCAAAGTAGCAATGAAACCCAACACTCATATTCCATTTAATATATTATCACTTCCAAGTTTGTGTTTATGTGTACAGCCCATTAATACAATCAATTTCATGCTCTTGAATAAACTCAAAACTAGCCAAGGTCTTAAAACTTTAAGATTTTGAAGTTCATATGCTCATACAACCTAATGATTTCCACTAAAGTAGACTGTATGCAAATTTGTACTTCGAAATGTGTTTGTGTATAGCCAATTAATCCAATCAATTTCATGCTCTTAAATAAATTTGACACAAGCCAAGACCTTAAAATTTTAAGATTTTGTTTCCTCATAAAACGTAATGATCTCCACTAATGTAGACTAGATGCAATGCCTCCAATCAATAGGTCATTAACATCTTGTAATGTTAAGGTTAAGAGACGAAGACTAAAAAAAGGAAAAAGTATGGGAAAATAAAAGCAAGAAGGCAACTTAGAATAAAAAATCAATGAATACTTGCTTATACCAATTTTTTTTTTTTTTAACTTATTTACCTCCTTTTTTAGCTTCAACCTTCATCCCTTAAGTTTCCAATCACATAAACTATCATAATCTTCTGTTTCATTTACACCTAAACCTTAGCAAGATAGTTTAATGAATGTATGCTTATGGTTCCTTTCTTTTTCAAACAAGCCCAAAACTTGTTAATTTTATTCTTAATCTCTTTCTTTTCTTTTCTTTTTTTTTTTTTTTTTTTAGAGTGATAACTTCAAAACAAATTTACTTTAGTCTCTTTTATGCTTGACCTAATTAGGGAAAGTTAACTTGTCAACAACTTGATTTTTATTTTTTTTCCCCTTTCTTTGCATATATATATATGTGTGTGTGTGTATATATATATTCTATTGTTTTGGACTTGGCTTATATTGTTCTTTCCAATACATAAACATTCTCTTCATTTTTATATCCCTAAAATAAACCTTTTATTTTCAAAATTCATCTTACTAGCTTAAAATATAACACATATGAAAGCCCTAACCTTTAAAATCCTCACTCAAAATTTTACTACTCGTTCACCTAATTAGCTGCTTTATTACCTATTAATAATGTGTCCATGTACAAATTAATGCTCCTTCATTCTCCGAAAAGGCAAAATTTAACAAAAGTCATTACCTAAGATTAATTAGCAAATGCAAAACTTCACTTCCACCTCCAAATTGTAACTTAGAACTTTTAATCAAACATATTCTGCGTATAAGCTGACACACTCTCCCAATAAAGAAATTGAATCTTTTAACTTTGCCCAAATCGAAATTAAAGTAAGAAAATGATTTCCCAAGTCCTCAAATACTTCAAAACCAACAAATAAACAATACTCAAACCAAACCAACAATAAATAGCAATCAAGAATTCAACACCCCAATAGATTTTGGCACCACTACCACTCTTCTTAAAAAATTCAATAAAAACTCAAGCTAATTATCCCCTTTTATAATTTAGAGCTTGGAAGAAACACTTACTTGGATAATTAAACTTTAATGAAGCTTTAAAAATTCAATTTTTGCTTGCCTAAAAGCTTCTCCAATAATTTGTCAAACTTATCTCCTAAATTTGATGAAAAGTATATGAAGCCATGAATGCCACTTGAATTCTTGTAAACTAAGTAATGGATCTTAAATTATATGAATTAAAGGTATGAAATTTTGTTAGAATTGAAAATTTATGTTTTAGACTTTAGGTGAAATGAAATTTAAACTATGGAGAGGTCAAAGAAGAGGGTATAAGAGAATTGACATAGAAAGAAAGAGAAAAAGAGGGAAAGGAGCTTAAGTGGTGACTCGGTTGCACTTTTAGGCTTGATTGGCATGTGCCCTTCAAAAGGGAGAGTGTGCACTTTTACTCTTTAAATAAGGCTCAAAGGTCTGATACTTAACCAAAAAAGGGTGCACATGCTAATCTTGCTGTCAAAACGGCCAAACAGAAAGTTAGCTAGCATGTATAATTGCTTAACCACCTATGCATGCCATTTCTTAACTGATAAAGTTTGATGGCTTCAAATGGTGGCGTGTGTACTTTCTTCTTAATTGCTTCAAAATCTAAGCGTTTTCATCAGTCCTCCACACCAAAAACATGTCCAAAGCTCCAATTTTCAAACTTTTATGCTCTTTATCAATTCTTTCTTCCAAAACTTGAGAATTAACTCTTGCTTAATGCATTTCCACTCCTTAAGAGCTTGATTACAGACACCTTCAAGTTTGGCTAGATTAAGAAATTTTTTACTTGTATGCTCAACAACAAAACGCTCCAAATTATAAGCTTGGCATGCTTGAATGAACAATGCTAAAGGCTTGAAAGGAAATGTTGCTTACCACATTGGGTCATCATAAATATGCTATTGCTTGTTCAAAGATGTCATGGTGATGGTTATCTCTTAAGCTTATCTGTACCAACTTCTTTTTGCAAGTCTTCTTTAATACATATGTCTTGAACCTCTTCCTCTGCCAGAGAATCGACATTCAACAACTTTTGATACACAAGTTTTGAATTTAGTTCTTCATGGTGGTAGACTTCATTAGTTGTTTAAAAGTTGTCACTTAACTCCACCAAATTTAGATTCCTTTCCATAGCTGCACTTGAGAGGTTTCAATGGACATAGACCTTAAATTTTCCTCTTATAACTCATCAACTAAAACTTGTAGTGGGTGAAGTGCTTCATTTGTCACTATTTTCCCTCTAAAGAGCCCACATTCCTCCATAAATTGTGTTAAAAGAGCTTTTAGATCGAAAGAAACGTGTTCTTTTTTAGATTAAGCTACAAACCATGGCTCTAAAATGTAATTCCAACTCTGAAGATCAAAGTCCGCTATATCCTTTAATAACCAAAATGTCTAATCATCGGATAGCTGATAGAAAAATGTGGTACTAATTCATTTTTGATCCATGTTCTTGTTGTAGTATAAAAGCCATTAAGTTGAGGAAAATTTACATTTGACACTCATTCGAGAAGCCATGGAAAGGAAATCATCAAATTAACTCCTCATAACTCCACCATGCTCTATGAAATGGCTCTAAATGCTATTGAGCAAAGCTTAGGATGACTTGTTGATGCGACATTTCGAAAGACCTAATTGAATCTAAAAACGAAAACACATTCAATAAATCTTAAATCAATCACTGGTAATTTGACTGAACAAGGGTGATTCATCTTTCCAGTGCATTATCCGATCACATTCTTAGACAACTCCAATTTACTATGGATCATACCCCGAAGAAAAAATCGTTCAGATTCCTAGAAATTTGGACGAGAGATCCTCGGTACAGAGAGGTGGTACACGATGCATGGACAAAGGTGGATCATGAAAACCGAGTGGCTTCGGTCAGATACAAATTACATAGCATGGCTCTAGCTTTAAAGGTTTCTGCCAATCAAAAGTGAATGAAATTAAAGAGAAAATCAAGTGGATTCAAATCAACAGCCTTAAGTAACTTTTCTACAAGAGGAGAGGGAACTCCAAAGGGATTTAAATGAATTGAGGAAGAGGTTGGAATTGTTATGGAGACAAAAATGTCAAGAAATATGGCTTAAAGAAGGGGACAAAAATTCCAGATTCTTTCATGCATCGACAGTGGCAAATCGAAGGAGGAACTTTATTCCTACCGTGAAAGATGACGAAGGGGTGTGGAAAATTACGAGGGAAGAAATTGGATCCTCGTTCACAAATGAGTTCAAGAAGCTTTTCAAAGCAAAGGAATTTTGAAGATGTGAACGACTAGCTGATTTTATCAATTGCAGTGTTTCCAATGAAGAGAATTCACAGTTAGAGGCAATCCCAACAGCTAAAGAAATTTGGTCAGTAGTTAAGACTATGCACCCCATCAAAGCTCCCGAGCCTGATGGAATGTCGGCCTTATTCTTCCAAAAGTATTGGGATATAGTTGGCAGTAATGTCAAAATGGTTCAAAATGTCTTTTGCTCGGGGTTATTACCTAGAGACATCATTCGTTTATTGTTTTAATTCCTAAAGTCAACAGGGCATCATCTGTTAAACATTTCCGTTTAACAAGTTGTACAACATAGCCTATAAAATCATTTCGAAGATCATAGCCAATCCTATCGACCCTTTCTCACGAATCTCATTTCTCCAAACCAATCAACTTTTGTTCTTGGAAGATGGAGCAGGGAAAACACTTTTTTGGGCAATGAAATAGTGCATTCTGATACGAACCTAGGTCAACAAGCGCCTAAACCCGTATTATATTAGCTCAATTAAGTTCAGATTTTAATGGAATGACCTCAACCCCTAACCAACCTGTGATTAGAAATCTTGGTATAATGAAGATGCCACAATAGATAATGGATATCCTATTGATAAATCAAAACTAAAACACTCACTCTCTAATGGTGTTTTAAGTGTTCAAAGAGAACAAAGAGAAATTCAATCGCACAATTAATTTTCTGTAAAATATTCAAGCTTCTATTCTCATTGAAAAATAACCCTTAAATAGGTAAAAGTCACAAAGCAATAAACCCAAAAAACTAAGGCAAAAACTGGCCAAGCATGTTGTTTCCTAAAGGTGGCCGAATTTTCTCTCTCTTTTCCTAATCTAATTTTGATTAATTAAATCCTTTATGTTGAATTAAGAATTGATTAATTTACAATGAAAATAATAAAATAATAAATTTTCTAAGTTGATTTGTCCAGCAAATAAATAAATAAAAACCAAATAAAAGACTAATTTCCTAAAACAAAAAGCATAAATCAAATTAGGAAACTAAAATAGCATTTTGAATAAGCTATCTTTGACCAATCTTTGACCAATTTAAGCTCCAAATCAGCTTCCATATGCCTTGTGGGATGCCAAATAGGATTATCATTGAATTCCATACATTGCCCTTGCTTGGATCAAAGAGAAAATGCCAACTCAACAAAATACAATAAAGCTAGCAACAAAATAAAGTAAAATCAGCCAACTTCCTCCTTTGCGCACACCACCTATTTAATTGCCTTTGAAGCTACCTTGACTTGATTCCATGACCTCTTAGAGATATGTATTGAATCCATGAAGTGTTGGAACCATTTCTTGCTGCCCGGAGTCCATATTTGTACTAAAACAGCTACCTGGGTTCGTGACAGCTTCCACCACTTGGATGTTTAAAACGGATCTTATATCTTCGGATATTGACAAGCCCTTTTGAGAATTAATTACTCTCTGTATAAATGCAGCTAGGTTTTCCTTAAATCTCTTAGCTTGATGATACAAACCTAGGACGACCTGCTCCTAAACCCGTATTATATTAACCCGGATCTTAATTAAGTTCAAGTTCTAATGGAATTGACCTCAACCCCTAACCGACCTGTGGTTAGAAACCTTGGTATAATGTAGACGCCACAATAAGGGATGGAAAATCTATTGATAAGTCAAGCTAAAACAACCAATTCTCTAATGGTGTTTTAGGTGTTCTCCAAGAACAAAGAGATAATTAATCTCCCAAGTATTTTCTCAATCAAATCAAAGTTGTATTCTTATTGAAAAAATAAGCCTTTAAATAGGCTACAAAGCCATGAATTAAAACCCTAAAAACAAAGGAAAAACCGACCATACAAAGTAGTTTCCTATGGTGGCCGAAATTCTCACTCCTTTTCTAATCTAATTTGGATTAATTAATTCCTTTATTTTGAATTAGGAATTAATTAATTTAAAATGAAAATAATAAAATCATAACTTTTCTAAACTTATTGTTCCAGAAAATAAATAAATAAAAACTAAAAAGTAATGGTAATTTCCTAAAACAATAAGTAGAATCAAATTAGGAGACCAAAATACTAGCTTTTCGACTAAGTTAACTTTGACCAATCTTTGACCAATTTGAACTCCAAATCAGCTTCAATATGCTTTGTAGGATGCCAAATAAGTTGAATATGAAGTCCCACACTTTTCCCATGCTTGGAAGAGGAAGAAAAAGCCAACTCAGCAAAATACAGTAAAAAATAGGCCAAATTTGAAGCTATTCGTACAACCCCTTTTTGAATGCCTTTGAAGCTGACTTGACTTGATTCCATATCCTCTTAGACATATGTATTGAATCCATAAAGAGTTGGAACCATTTCATGCTGCCCGTTGTCTATATTTGCACCAAAACTGCTACCCGGGTCCGTATCGGCTACCACCACTTGGATGCTTAGAATAGGTTTTGTATCTTCAAGTATGGACAAGCTCTATTTAGATTGATTACCCCCTGTATAAATGCTCCCATTTTTTCCTTAAATCTCTTAATTTGAGCTCTTGTGATTGGCCCAGTCTTCATCCGTGTCGGGTCAGCACCCCAGCGGGTTATCGGTTGAGCTGGCTCGGGCGGAATCACATCATTCCCCTCCTCTTGAAAAGGATTTGTCCTCAAATCAAGATTATCACCTGCAGCAAAAAAAGATAACTCAGCAACATTAAATGTGGCATTAACACTATACTCACCTGTTAAATCAAGTTTGTAGGTATTCTCATTGATCCTTTCCAAAACTTGAAAATATCCATCTCCTCGTGGCATAAGCTTAGACTTTCTTTGTTCGGGAATCCTCTCCTTCCTTGGTTGAAACCAAAACCAATCTCCTGGGTCAAATACTATCACAAAAACTACTAGAAATACAGGTTCATTGCACGTTTTAATTTTAGCAAATAATCTCTCCCAAATTTTCAAATTTCCACTAAGTAAAGCTTTCAATAATGCAGATAAAGTTCTTTGCAACAAAAACATCTTTAAATAAGTATCTTTAATATTCATGACCAACAATGATTTCTTATTCATAATTAATTTATTAACATCACCAAAGCTAAGATAAAAATTTCTATTTTTCCTCTCTTTTCTTTCATTTCCTTTCTCACTCACGGATTCATTGAATTTTGCATCACTCTCGGCTTTTGCTCCAATTTTCTTACTCTCGGATTTGTTTAAATTTTTTCACTCAACCTGGGTTTTAGAGGACTTACCTTGGACAGCAAGCTCACCTTTCTCCTCTTGAATGGATGGTGGAACCCTTGGTACCATAATAGCCTTCTCTTTAAGCCTTTCGGCTTCCCTCCTTTTTTGGATTAGTAATTGGTCTCTATATACTTCCTTTGGAGTTAATGGCTCCAGCTTGACCTTCTTGCCTTTGAATCTAAAAACAATACATTTCTCTCGACCAAAATGAGTAGCATCTTTATTAAATTGCCATGGTCTACCTAATAGAATATGTCCGGCATGCATAGGCACAACATCACACAAAATACATCCACATATTTATCTATGTTAAATTCTACCTTGGCTTGTTTATTGACTTTTATTTCACCACTATCATTAAGCTATTGTAATCTATAAGGTTTTGGATATTTAATAGAGGTTAAACCTAATTTATCAACTACAAGATTACTAATTACATTTCTACAACTTCCACTATCAATAATCATACTATAAATCTTACCTTGAATTTCACATCGGGTGTGGAAGATGTTCTCTCTTTGAATTTCTTCCTCATCTTTGTATGCAGCAAGTACTCTCCTAGAAACCAAGTTTAATTCAGTCGTGGATGCTTGCAAGGTTTCGGGTTCATCCTCCAAGTCCTCCTCCTCTTGCTTGGCTTCATCCTCACTTTCTTCACTTTCCGATTCTAGCTTGCCATTGGCGTTTAACACCATGATTCTTCTATTCGGGCATTGGCTAGCGATGTGTCCTTGTCCCTGGCACTTAAAACAAATAATTTCTCTAGATCTTGAAGGTTTAGGATCAGATTTACCTCATGTTTAGGTGCTTGGACAGATTCGGCTTTGGACTCCCTTCTTGGCCGAATGGAGCTTTCTTCTCATAGTTTCGGTTTTTGTCTTGCTTCAAAGGTGGGATTGTTTCTCCAGCCACTTGGAACTGATCTTCCGCTGTTGGAAACTCCTCCAAACCGTGAGCCTACACCCCTCCTCCTAAATTGATGCTCTAATTTAATAGCCACATGCAACATCTCTTCTAATTCTACATATTGTTGCAATTCTAATTGATTGGCTATGTCACGATTCAAACCACCAAGAAATCTTGCCATGGTTGCTTCTCTATCCTCATTCATGTTTAAGCTCATCATAAGCATCTCCATCTCCTTGTTATTATCCTCCACGGACATACTTCCTTGAGATAGGGATTGAAGCCTTTGATGCAGCAACCTATGATAATGTGATGGTACCAACCGCTTCCTCATGGCTCCTTTCATTTGTCGCCATGTTGTGATCAAGTCATCACCAACTCTCCTCCGAGTGCCTTGCTCATTTGTCCACCATTGGAGTTCATAATGGCCATTGCTGCCAACTTCACCTTCTTACCCTCCGAATAATTATGGCAGTCGAATATCACCTCCATCTTTTCTTCCCACTCCAATTATGCTTCGGGATCACTTTTTCCCATGAATGGTGGGATGTTGATCTTGATATTGCTAAGATTGTCATCTATTTCTTCTCTCCTATACCTTCCCTGGCCAGCTCTCTCTTGGACAGTAAAGGTTTCGTCCATGCCTTCCTCAAAGTCTCCACCGAAATTCTCCTCCTCAAATTCCTCTCTCGGTCTTTCACAGCCTCCTCGTCCTCGACCTCGACCTTCATGGAATTCTTGCCTATTTCTTGTGTTCGAAATTCCTTGGGAAACTTCTAGCCTTCCCATCCTTTGATTCATGTGCTCAACTTGAGCACTCACCCGCTGTAATTGCTCCAAAACAGCTTTCAAATTTGTTTGCTCACCACTCCCGATAGCTCGTGGATCACCATGAAATCCTACGGACTCTTCTTCATTAATTCTCAGTGATGTGTCTCCTCTTCTTATTCTAGAATCTGCCATGTTAGTAAAATACTACAAAAAAATAAAATAAATCCTCACAATATTCACTCCCTCACGTGTTTCGCTCAAACAAGGTCTCGACACTCGTATTTGCACACTAATTTCGGCTTTTACCCTCTTTTAAGCTCACACACTCTTGCCTTTTTCCACTCAATGAATTATCTCAAAGTTCTAATTAAAACACCCACAAAACAGCAATTAGATCACTAGTATGTTTTAGTTAAACTTATCAACAAAACAGTGAGCAAAAATAAACAAATACCGAACGGAATGAAAATACCTATTTTCGGTTTTTCTAGACAAAATAAAGCAAATTAATGAGAAAACTTTGGAATTTTGAAGAACTGGACCAGATGGTAATATATTATGAGTTCAAGAATAAAATTCTAGAAAAAGATATTCAAATACGGACAAGAATCAAAGAGAACAAAAATATAGAAAAGTGTTGGTTGTTGTTCTTGTAATTCAAGTTTTGTATCAAATCCTTTAACTAATTTTCATCCAAATAATTTAGCACTCAAACTCAAATATCCAGCAGCAAAAACAACTCTCCAGAAACTCCAAATATGGAATAAATAATCAACACAGCAGCAGTTACAAGAAATTTCCAGCAACAAACTTCAACAAACCTATATATATATTTTTTTATATTCGGCTTTCTTTTTTTTTTTCACTCACTAAATATCAAACAAACTGTAGTAGCAAGAATAAACACAAATTTCGAATTCCAACTCCAAAAATTCACCAAACCCGTGACCTCAAAATAAACACAAATGTGCAGTTTTTTTTTTTTTTTAAAATGTTGCCGCAAACTCTTTTTTTTGAATAGATGAATTCAAATATTTAAGACTAAAACAGCAAAAAAAATCAACAATAACCAAATTAAAAGAACAATGATGAAAGACAACCAACAAACTAGGAAACAAAAATAATACGGTAAAACTAGGAAATCCTAATTCAACTAGGAATGAATTTTTATTTTTTTTTTAAGATGCAGAATGTGTATGGGATGGATGCAATCTTAACCTAATGCTAAAATTGTAAATTAACACAAAAATAAATAAAGCAAATAAAGATAGATCAAACCTGAACAAAATTTAGCTTTGATACCAAATGATACGAACCTAGGACGACCTGCTCCTAAACCCGTATTATATTAGCCCGGATCTTAATTAAGTTCAAGTTCTAATAGAATTGACCTCAACCCCTAACCAACCTATGGTTAGAAACCTTGGTATAATGTAGACACCACAATAAGGGATGGAAAACCTATTGATAAGTCAAGCTAAAACAACCAATTCTCTAATGGTGTTTTAGGTGTTCTCAAAGAACAAAGAGATAATTAATTTCACAAGTATTTTCTCAATCAAATCAAAGTTGTATTCTTATTGAAAAAATAAGCCTTTAAATAGGCTACAAAGCCACGAAATAAAACCCTAAAAACAAAGGGAAAACCGGCCATACAAAGTAGTTTCCTATGGTGGCCGAAATTCTCACTCATTTTCTAATCTAATTTGGATTAATTAATTCCTTTATTTTGAATTAGGAATTAATTAATTTACAATGAAAATAATAAAATCATAACTTTCCTAAACTTATTGTTCCAGAAAATAAATAAATAAAAACTAAAAAGTAATGGTAATTTCCTAAAACAATAAGTAGAATCAAATTAGGAAACTAAAATACTAGCTTTTTGACTAAGTTGACTTTGACCAATCTTTGACCAATTTGAACTCCAAATCAGCTTCAATATGCTTTGTAGGATGCCAAATAAGTTGAATATGAAGTCCCACACATTTCCCATGCTTGGAAGAGGAAGAAAAAGCCAACTCAGAAAAATACAGTATAGCCAGCACAAAATACAATAAAAAACAGGCCAAATTTGAAGCTGTCCGTACAACCCCTTTTTGAATGCCTGTGAAGCTGGCTTGACTTGATTCCATATCCTCTTAGACATATGTATTGAATCCATAAAGAGTTGGAACCATTTCATGCTGCCCGTTGTCCATATTTGCACCAACACTGCTACCCGGGTCCATATCGGCTTCCACCACTTGGATGCTTAGAATAGGCTTTGTATCTTCAAGTATGGACAAGCTCTGTTAACATTGATTACCCCCTGTATAAATGCTCCCATTTTGTCCTTAAATCTCTTAATTTGAGCTCTTGTGATTGGCCTAGTCTTTATCCGTGTCAGGTCAGCACCCCAGCGGGTTATCGGTTGAGCCTGTTCGGGCGGAATCACATCACTTGACCCCTAGTGATTGGCCCGATCTTCATTTGTATTGGTTCACCACCCTAGTGGGTTGTAGATTGTGTGGGTTCGGGCAAATTCTCATCACATTCTATGAGACACAAGAAAGGCTTGAAAGGATTAGTGGGAATTAAAGTTGATATGCAAAAAGCATATGATAGAGTCGATTGGGTTGTTTTCTCGAGAATTCTTACTCTTTGGCTTCTCAGATAGATTCATTAAGTTGATTTTAAATTGCATCTCTTCTACATCGATGGAGCTACTGCTCAATGGAGGCATTTTTTGGCTACATTCCTATGGAAAGGGGTCTTAGACAGGGAGACCCTCTATCACCATTCCTTTTCATCATTTTTTTAGAATTTCTCTCATGAATGCTTCTTAAATGGGAAGCTGAATGGAGTCAAGATTGGAAGAAACTCTCCAGCTATTACCCACCTTATGTTTGCTGAAGATATTCTCATTTTCTGTAGAGCGAACTTGGAAGAAGTTAAAAATTTTGTGAAGTGCTTACGCCTTTATTGCAAATGGACTGGCCAATCTTCAACATTGACAAATTGGATGTTTCTTCTCTAACATCGTCCCCCCATAAAATAGAGTGCTAATTCGAAGATGCTTAAGAATGAAGGAACTTGAGAAGGCAGCAAAATATTTGGGACTCCCTCTATTTTTAGGAAAAAATATAAAAGTGGCATTTGAAGATTTAAGTAGTAAGGTAGAAATGAGATTTCAAGGCTGGAAGCCAAAGCTATTATCTCAAACAGGAAAAGCCACATTGATCAAGCATGTAGCATTTTCAATCCCAGTGTACTCAATGTCCGCCTTTCTATTGCCAAAAGGATGGTGCGAAACATAGAGAAAATGGCCAGGGCTTTTCTGTGGAGAAATGATATGCATGCCTTGAGAGTTCTCACTCCAGTCTCATGGAAATTTAGCTACCAACCAAAAGCATCTGGCAGGCTCAGCTTTAATCGCCTATGGAGCTTCAACAAAGCCCTTGTAGCAAAGTTAGGGTGGAGCCTGGCTGCGGAAGGAAACAAGATGTGGGTTAAAGCATTGAAGTCAAAATACTTTCCATTCTTTACTTTTATGAGATGCAAAAAGAAAAATGGATGCTCTTGGCATCCTCAAAGTAAGGCCTTTGTTAGCAAAAGGTCTCTACTATCGAATTAGGGGAGAAAATTCCATAGACCTATAAGAAGACCCTTGGATCCCCAATAATCCTAATTTTATACCGACTCCATGGACCATCCTCCCCCTTTTATGGGCATGGTTAGTTCATTGAAGGAAAGTAATGGTGAATGGAATTAGAATCACATCAACAACCTATTTGACCAACAAACGGTGGAGAATATAAAAGGAATGTTCTGGACAAATATGTTCCAAGAAGATAAAAAGTTGTGTGGTTAGGGTCTAGTCAGGTCGGTTCACCGTGAAGTCTACCTATAAGCTTAAGGAAGGAGGAAGCCTGCCCGGTGCAAAGTGGTGGAAGATCTTATGGGGAAGTAAAATTCATGAGAGATCAAAATTCTTCCTTTGGAAACTTGCCCATCATGGGTTACCGGTGTATTCCAATTTAGAGGCCCAAGGTATTAAGGTTGACTACAATCACCGCGTTCATGGTTGTCAGTGCCGCGAAGATGAATTGCATCTTCTCTTCCACTGTGAAGTGGCCAAATGAGTCTGGTTTGCCTACTTGTGGAGTGTATGATGGGAAAACATTGGATGTAATGACCTCACTTCCTATCTCAAATGCCTAGCGAAACCAAAAGGCAATATACCAGTTCACCACGATGATAAGAAAAATTTCTTCATTTTCAGTGTTTTAATTCTGGAGCATTTACAGTTGGAGCGTAACCAAACCCTTCATAAAAATGCCATTGTTAATCCAATAAATGTGGTGAACAGTGTAACCAACAGATAGAGGGAAATCTTAGAAGCTTCTAAGACCGATGATACGACAACCTCCATGGATGGAACGATGCCTTTCTAGCACACTTGGCAGCAACCTTCGACCGGTGTGATTAAGTTAATATTGATGCAGCAATGACAATAGGTGGCTGCTTCCTGGCTATGGTGGCGGGTAATGAAAAGGGGGACGTCCTACATATCCAGACTTTTCGGTCAGATATATCCATCCCTGAAGTGGGAGAAGCTGAAGTTATCTGGAGAGCAATCCAAGTAGGATCGGCCTTTGGATGGAGAACTATTTACATGGAAACTAACGCTTTAATAGTTAAACAAGCTACTACGAAGAAAGATACCTCATGTTTGCATTGGGCAACAGAGAGTATTGTTGTAAACATTATATCTTTTATCTCTCATTTTGACTGTATTTCTTTTGGTTGGGCCCTAAGGCTGGCCAACAAGGTAGCGCACAGCATGGGAAAACGGGCAACTAAACAAAGTTTTAGTGGCCCTGTTGACCCTCATTTGCTACCTTTCTTTTGCAACGAGTGTGAGACTTGGGATAGTGCACCTTTGGAAACTCCCTGAGTCTGGGTCAATCTCTTGTATCAATCTTTTGGTTTCAATGGAATCCCAGTTTTTACCAAAAAAAAAAAAATGGTAGAGTATCATTCCCACGATGATTATTTAGACCTAAAAAACTATGCCAATTATCATAACAATCATGATCCAACCTTATTCAGGCTATAAACATATAGACGTTAAGCTCTATACTATATACTAACCTAATATACTTATTAATAATCTAATCTATTGGAGACAATTGGAAAGAATAGGCATCCATGAATGATTATGGAAGAATATCTATGAATTTAAGCATCTTACACCTTAATATCACTTAAACATATCATGTGACTACCTAGTTAGTAATTATTGACCAATTCCAAACCAATTTTTAGCAAAGGATTTTTAAATTATCTCACTTCCTATCTCAAGTTAAGAAAGATATAAGGAAAATTTACTCAAATTGGAATCTCTTCCTAATTCTACCAATTAACTGAGAATCCGCTCGTACCCGTACAACCGACAACCTGCTAGGGTGTCGATCCTATACAGTTGAAGACCATGCCAATCACTAGAGCTCAAGCCAAGATGTTTAAGGACAACAAGGAGTTATCAATTCTTAAAAGGGTTTATCCATACTCGAAGATCCAAAATCCATTTCATGCATCTAAGTGGTGGAGGCCAATATGGACCCGGATAGCTGTTTTAGTGCATTTTTGGACTCCGAACAGCAAGGAATGGGTTCAATACTTCTTGAACTCAGTTGATATCACTAAGAATTTATGGAAACAAGTCAAGGTAGAAGAAAAAGTAATCAAAGAAGCCATTTGTGCATAGAAGAAGTTTTTTGCTGAAATTGCTGTATTTGTTATTAGCTTTACTATATTTTGATGATTAAGCATTTTCTCTTTGTTCCAATCAAGGAAAACGTATGGAAATCATAATTAATCCTATTTGGAATCCTACATGACATATGGGAGCTGATTTGGAGCCTTTACAAGTTGAAAATTGGTCAAAGATTACTTAGTGGTCAAACTAGTCAATTAGTTTTCTAATTTGAATTTGACTTTTTGTTTTAGGAAATTAGTCTTTTATTTGGTTTTTGTTTATTTATTTGCTGGAAAAAATAACTTAGGAAAGTTATTATTTTACTATTTAAGTTGTAAATTAATTAATTCCTAATTCATAATAAAGAAATTAATTAATAAAAATTAATTTAGAAAAAGCATGAAAAATTCGGCCAAACTTGTTTCCTAATTCCTTTGGGTCGAATTTTACCTAGCAAGTTAGGGTTTATTTTGACTTTAGCCTATTTAAGGGCTTATTTTTCAATGAGAAGACACCTTTAATATTATTCAGAAATTTATTTATGAGATCTTAGTTCTCTTTGAATACATAAAACACCATTAGAGAATGAGTATTTTAGTTTGACTTATCAATAGTACATCCATCACCTATTGTGGCGTCTTCAATCTATACCAAGATTTCTAATCACAAGTTGATTAGGGGTTGAGGTTTCCATAAGAATTTGAACTTAATCATGATCCGGGCTTATGTAATACGGGTTTAGATGAGAGTCGACCTAGGTTCGTATCATTAACCATGCAATTAAGTCCCTTGTATAGTCTCAAATGGTTCTGTTAAACTCTATTAAGACTCAGATTTAGATTACCTGAGCTCCAATATGGCTCTATCAAGCTTTCATAGGTGCCTGAGATTTAGGGTACCCAAGCTTCAATCTCTTCCTAATTCTACCAATTAACCATGCAACTAAGTCCCTTTGTATAATCTCAAATGGTTCCGCCAAACTCTATTTAGACTTAGGTTTAGGTTACCAAGCTTCAATATGGCTCTTTTAAGCTCTAATTGGTGCCTAAGTTGTGTCTACCTAGTGATCAATTAGCAAAATATGCTTTCTCAAACTAAGGTACACAAATATAAACAATACCAAACCAATTTCTCAATCTATTTAGGTGTGTTCATCAATTAATCTAAGGAAATACAAATAATAGAATTATATCATTAATCAATGAAGTTATATCATCACAATCCAAAACAAAGCTATATCAAAGCCTTAGATTAAAAATCTAGCACATATTTAGAGATATAAACAAAACGTAAACATAATACAAAGAGAATTCCATATTAATCATCATTTTAACAAAAACACCAAAAAATCTCAACACAAATATAGAGAAAGAGTTGAAAGATTAGAGAAACTACAAGAGGAATGTCGTTGATGCTCCAACTCCTTGGTTTCTTCTAGTAAATCTCCAAATACTCAAGCTTCTCCCTTTATAAAGCACTTTTTCTCCCTAAATTTTGTGGTGTGTTCTTCTTTTCCAAAAGCTCCCTCAAAAGCTATAGTTCTCTCACTTTAAGTGTGTGTGTGTGTGTGTTCTTCCTTTCCAAAACCTCCCTTTGCTTTGTGTAAGATTGCCTCTTTATAGAAATCCTTAGACTTCATCTCCAAAAGTAGGACAAAAACACTAGCTCTTTTTACCTAAAAACCCTTAGGTCATGATTAAATGGTCCATCTTAAGTCACATGCCCTTCATGTGGCTCATTAGAAAATAATATCTTGGCTCCAAATAGCCAAAATCAAAGGAAAAAGGTCATTCAGGCATGCTTAGGCATGTGCACTCCTTTTGGGTGTGGACACATTCTAAAATATGATGCAAGGTTGTAGGCTGTGTACACTCTTTCAGGGAGAGTGCACATGCCACATCTGCTGTTTAGGAAGGTGTTTCACTTCAAAAATGGAATGTACACCACATTTGTCGGAGTGTGCATGCCTTAGACTTTATCATCATGCCAAAAAGGGTCCTCGGCTCTTCTTTGACTATCTTCTTGGCTCAAGATGAGTATTGATGCTTTAATATATACTTGGAAACCATGATGTTGCCTTGAAAATGCTCATCTTTTGTTATGTCTTGGCTTCCAAGATGAGATGTTTCCAAAATATTTTTGAAAGTCCATAAATTGAACAAATACTCCTCCTTTTCCATAATTGAAGCTATTCCTACAAAAAAGCACAAAGCATATCAAATGTCACCAAAAATTTGAGTAAACAAATAAATAATTAATCTAAAATAGGCTAAATTAATGTGTATAAAGCTCACTAATCAATATGTATATATACATATATTTTTTTTTATGTGGATCCTAAAAGTAGAACTTATATGCTAATTGTCAATATTATCACCCAAACACCACAATAATATTCTCAAAAACATCATTTTTAAAGTGCGTTCACACGTTAAAACCGTACATACATTTATATCGTAGAAAAATAATGTAAAAAGGAAAAGAATTTCTTAACAAGGACTCTGGACAAAGTGCTCTACTGGTAATAGGTTCGTATTGGACAACAAAATAATAATAATAATAATAATAAGTCCAATATCCCTTTTTAAGAGAATCACTGTATATTTATCTATGCGAGTGCGTGGTTGATAGAAAAGGTGCTTTTTGCTTCATAATTGGATTGAAAATAAAAAATAATAATCACGAAAAACTTGGCATGCATGCATAATAAAGAAGGAACTTTATGCGTAATAGATATATATCCTATGCCAGTCAACTCCCATACAGAAAAGTTAATGGATATGTGCTAAAATGAAATGCCCCAGAGACCAATCCTTCCGCCTCTTACTGCGGACAAGATAACGTTTTATCAGAAATCATAGAGCAACCATTTTCCATTTGAAGAACTTTTGTAAAGGGCTTTAGCAAAAGCGAACCATATCTTTCTCTCCGCATAAATCATTTGTCGACTTACGAATTAAAGTTTAATATTCCATGCAATCTATTAGATAAACGTAGTATCAGATATCTTTGCTTATTTCTGTCGTTATAAAAGATTCCATATGGTATTAGATATATTTGCTTGTGTCTGTCGTTATAAGAGATTCCGTGTACATGTTGTTGCGTGTTGGTATTGATATGTAAGATTGTTGCTACTCATGGATGTTAACTTACGTTTCTTTTGCTAATTTTAGTCCAATAACTAGAACCATGAAATTGATGGTTTCGGAATAATTTTTAGTATGCTTCTTTATAGTTGTGTTTTTTTTTTTTTTTTCCCTTTTTTTTAGAAAAAATTTTATGAGAAGCTATATTTCATAGACTTAAGCTTTTTTAGAAAATTCTAAACACTTCAAAAGATGTTTTTGAGCTTTTGAGCTTTAACACTCACAAATAACATTTTAGAAATCACGTCAAATAAAGCCTAATTGGTAGAGATTTTATTTTTCTTTTTTGACTCTTTCTATTTTTATTTTTTTTCTTTCTTATTATTTGTGATGAACCACCATCTGTTATAGTGCTTCTATTTGTCACCACCAGTGACCCTAGTAGTTTATGTGTCAATTAATAACTAACAGACTTGTACTAAAATTTCACTTTTATATGCATGAATGACCACATTCCAAGTCTTCATTAAATGCCAAAAACTTGATTAATTCTAAAAGTGTATAGGGTGCACAAATAATAAAATGATAAGTATGGTATTGTTCCCACAAAAATTGTATAAACTTACACTTAGCAAATTACCCTAATAATCATAATCCAACTTTACTTAGGCAAACAAATAAATAAATAAATAAACTAAATAATAAATACTAATTTAATACATTAGAGATAATCGGAATGAATAAACAAACATCAATGATTATGTAAGGGAATCTATGAATTAAAAGTCTAAAACCTTGATTTCACTTAAACCTATCATATGACCACCTAATTGGTAATTAATGACCAATTTCAATCCTGTTATAATAAATGGCTTCTAAATTCACTCCCTCCCCCACTCAAGGTAAGTAAGATTTATGAAAAATTTACTCAATTTAGAGTCTCTTCCAAATTATACCAATTAACTGTGCAATTGAGACTCTTTTTTAGTCACCCAAGCTAAATTGGTTCTCTCAAACTAAATTCAAGCCTAGATTTAGGTTATGCAAGCCAAATTTGGCTTTCTCAAGCTCTAATTAGTGCCTGAGTTTTGTCTTGTTATTGACCAATTTGCGAATTATGCTTTCTCAAGTGACCATCCAAAAAACTAAACAACACCCAACTAAATTCTTATTCTAAATAGGCATATTGTTCAATTGACTTAAGGAAATACAAATAACCGGAGGGAAATTAAACCTATAATCAACCAAATTATATCATCATAGTCCAAATATAAGTTATGTCAGGATCCTTGATCAAAGATCTACACATATTCATAGAAATAAACAAGACCCAAAAATAATACACTGAGAATTCTATATTAATAACCATTTTTATACAAAATCCCAAAAAGTCTCTCTACACAATTTAAGAGAGAGAGTAAAAAGACTAAAGAAAACTAAGAGATGAAGGGTCTTGATACTCCAATTCCTTAATATCTTCAAGCAAACCTTTAAATCCTAAAGCTTCTTTCTCTAGAAAGCACTTTCTCTCTCTAAATTTAGTAGTATGTGTTCTTCGAGCTCTCAAGACTAGAGCTTCTTTCTCTAAGTATATGTTCTTCCTTCCCAAAAGCTCCTCTTTGTTTTGTGTAAAATTGCCTGTTGATTGAAAATCCTAGTCTCCATCTCAAAAGACAAGGCAAAAACCCTTGCTTTATTAGCCTAATCTCCTTTAAATCTTGATCGAATAATCCATATCAAATTATGTGCCCTCACCAATGGCGGAGCCACGTTATAAACTGGGGGGCCATGGTCGCCCCGAGCATTTTAATTTCTTTTAGATATATAAAGTGTTTTTTCAAAAATTATGAAAATAACTCTATAATTTGATAATGGCACTCCCTCCTGTTCCTTTCCCCCTCTTGTTCAAAATATTTATCTTTTCTATCTACATTATTATTTTTTTGTAAGTGCTTCTAAAAGATAAACTTAATTAGTTTAATTAATATATTAATATAAGGATGCATTAAATGAGTATTCTTGTTTTCAAATTTAATACTTAATATTTATTTTATTTAGCATTCGCTAGAACTTTTGGCATTTCATTTGAAGTTTTTAATTTTCTAATTACTTGTTAATTAATGTTACTTTTTATATGTGGTTGTTTTCCGTTGATTATGTATGTTGTACCCTTTTTTCTTATTGTAATTTTGTAATTTAATATTTGATATTTGTGAATGTTTTCCATTTAGCTAATATAAATACATTCTCTAACATGAGATAAGAAAAAAAAAACTCCAATATTATCATTATTTCTATTTCAATGATCCATCCAAAAATAAAATCAGTATGATATCCTAAAAAAGCTACCTTCTTTCCTTTATTACTATTATTTTATTAAAAGAATCATACAAAATTCTTTTATTTTATATATTTAAATTTTATTTTTTGGTCATAACGTGTCCTCTCCCTAGAGACATTCCTGACTCCACCCTTACCCCTCACATGCTTATTTAAAAAACATAAGATTTCGGCTCCAAGTAGCCAAAATCCAAGGAAAATGTGTCATTTTGGCAAATTGGGCTTGCCCACTCTCTCTAACAGGCCATGCACATGCTAGAAATTCTAGTACCGGTCGAATAAGTGGTGTGTACACCTCGGATAGAGAGTATACATGCCACTCTTGTTGGTTTTCCATATGATGGCTCAATTGTGGCGTTTACAACCCTCTTCTTGAAGTATGCATGCCCAAATCTTCAATCTGCATGCAAGAGCGGGTCTTAAGGTCCATTTTCGATTATTTCTTAGCTTAAGACTGAGGTTTGCTGCTTCAAAATATATTTGGAAACTAATATGATATCTTGAAAATAATCATATCTTAATTTACGTTGACTTCTAAGATGAAAAGCATTTGAAATTGCTTTAAAACTCCATAAAATAAGCTAATATTCTTACATTTCCATTATTGAAGCTTTTTCTACAAAATTATACAAAACATATCAAACATCACCAAAATTAGAAACAAACAAATAATTAAGTTAAAATAGACCACATTGGTGAATATAAAGCTCATTAATCAATATGCATTTTCAATTTTTTGGTGAATTTATGTACAGGTTTTCCATGTTAACTAGTAATTAAATGTTTTAAATTAATTTTGATTTTTTAAACTAAAAATCTATGTAGGTGAACTCTCAATATGAATTTGTCACAAATTGAGAGGTAATGAAAACATATTGGTAATATGGTCTTCAATAGTGATAAATAATATTTTCCTTTTTTATATGTTTTCCACCCATTGATATTTTGTTGGAAAAATTAAATGAAAAACATTTGTGTAAAATTCAATTTGATCATGAAACTTATCATTTCCTAACATTACAACTTTATAAACTTTTTCCTTGGAGAAAAAAATCTTCCAAAACATATAAAAAAAAATATCCTTTCAGAATCTTCTTGAAAAAGTCTGCCTAGCTATCATTAGATGACGAACAAATATGGTACACTTTTGCATGCATGCATGGGTAGACGTGAGCATTTTGAGGGCATATTACAAACGACAATATTCGATCCTTCTAGAGCTGCTTTGCATTGCGTGAATAATTGAAAAAGATCCATAGATATACCCTGCCGTGAGCATGACCTCGAGAGCGAGTCCAGAAATTTCAATGAAGGGATCATAGTATAACAATATATGTATATTCAAAAACAAAAAAATTATATTGAAATAGATTAATTAAATTAAGAATTTCATAATAATATATTACTAAAGTATTATTTACTAATACAAAAAGAAAAGCTACCATAAAAATAATATTAGAAAAGAGAAAAGGATCACATTATAATTGCACTTTATAATCTTTAAATTCATAAGAATCATCCATTATTTCATCCAAAACAAATGTGTCAGCAATCTCTACTTAAATATAAACAATTAAATAATTTGCTAGAAACTTATCTTCCATTTTACTTTGGAAACCTCTCTTAATAATACTGTTAGGCATAAAATATTCCTATTTTATAACCTATTTTATTACTTATTATTTGTTATGTTCTTAGAAATTTGTTATTAATTTGAACAAAAATATATTGATTTTCTGATTTTATTATTTATAGGTAAAAAGACTAAAATATGGTAAATTTGTTTATAATTTGGATTCTTTGAGTTAAATTTTGGAGAGATGCATTTTTTGGGGCCTAAACGTTTCAAGTTTATGAAGATCAACTAGACATGATTTTTTTCGAGAGCTTCAGGATGCAATTTAATGATTTGAGGATAAGATCTCCAACATTTATTTTCAAGGTTTTATAGAGTTTAATGGAATTATGCACAATAATCTTTTTTTTATCATAATTGGAGCGTTAAAATGTATTTTAAGGTTATTTTAGTTGAAAATTTTACCTAAGATATTGAGAAACTTTCCAAAACTATAACTTTTCAACACAACTCGAAATTCAGCATGTCGCTAGCCTATAAACTTGTATCAATGATGTGTCGACTAGTCTTATGATTGACTTTTATTCGTCAAGAATTTTAGTTTGACTGGTATACCATAGTGTAGAGCTCGTCAATACAAATTCATAAATTGACGGCATGCCTAATTCTAAATTACAGTTAGAAAGTTATAACTTTGAAAAAATTTTAAATATCAGTGTTTATCTATTTCCAAACCAGTTCTAGATTCTGCCATTTAGTTAACCCTAGGTTTATATATATTTGTGGAGATGCATGCCATCATCAAATAAATAAAAAAAATCCAAAAAGTCTAAACAAGCTCCAAATCCACGAACCCAACTAGAACCTCACTCATGACCCATTTAACAACAAACTGGGTCAACACCAATTTGAGCCACCTTCAGCCACCTAGCAAAGCCATAAGCTAGTGACCAAAACCATGGAGTTTCTGCCAAAACCACTGCTAGATGCACTCGGATTGGGCCAACGAAGCCAGCAGCTATGCTCCAATCAGGTCAATAGAGTTTGGTCGTTTTCTAGCCACTTCAGCCTATCCCATACCTCCTACCTACCATTTTTTAACCATCTAAGCTCAAATCTGGTCTCTGTTTGTCAAAATTCCTCATAGTTTGAGAAATCCATCAAGTTTGGATAAAATTTAAAGGAGGTTTTATGACCATCGACAAGGCTTATGGACTAAGGTGAGTACACCATCATATTCCTTTTCTCATGGGGCTTTCCATCAGTATAAAATTTGTAAATTTTGGATATGTTTGATAATATTTCCATGTTTGGATCAATTAGTTTAATATCAAATAAAAATTGGACTATATTTGGACACAATTAGATAAATTGAACAAAACTAAAATTGGGTTAGTGTAATTAGTGTCAATGGGACCTAACAGAAGGTTTAATTTCATTAAATTGGCCTTTAAGTGAAAAATCTCAATTTTAGGTGTTAGGTATTTAGGGCACACAATATAATTAGACTATTCGATGTCCAATTTTTGAAATTTTAAAGTTACTAAAGTTATTTTTGAACATTGGTATATACCATCTTTAGGCTAATTTTTGGAGTGTGACAAATATTTTACTATTATCTTAGGCACTAAGACTGATACTAGATGCGATCAGGTATAGGAGTTGGTTTAAGCTGTGATTTATGAGTGAACCTTATTTTCTAAAATAGTTTTGGAAATTATGTATTTGATCATATATGATACATAAATTATATTATTATTGTTATTTCTGGAATTCTTTAAGTCATATACTTTATTACATGCTATGAAAAAATTATTTAATTTATCATATTATAGACATTAAAAGGAATGGTTTAGCATAATAAATTATAGTATATGGCTATACAAGTATATATATGTGTTTATGTTAGTATTTGTGAGAATATTTTGATATGATGATTATAGGTATTAATTGATAAATTTTATAAATATTTGGGTTATGAGTTGGATCCTGGGTTATGAAGTATTGTATACCATACTGTATCATAGATATGAATTTTGTTTGATTATGATTACATGCGCTTATTTTACCATTCTCTACTTGTTCATGTGATTCTTAAGGTTTGATAGAAGGTCCCAATTTGCAATGCCTCTAGGACACTAAGTGTCGCATTGGCAATTTCCCCATCCCTTAGTAATCAAAGATACATTAAGACGCTAGTTATGGTTGTGCAACAAGATATGGTAGTAGTTATGGTACATAAGGATATTGTTTATAGTATATATTTATATGTTTATGTACATGTATATATTTGATTATCTATACTCATAAATTATGATTCGTAAAAGTATTAATTATTTATGAGGTGATGGATATTATTTGATTTTAATTTCCTTATTCAGTGTTTTATGAATTTGCAATGCTTTGGGGATGATCATGGGTTTTGTGAAAATCGTTTGTCAAAATAAAGGAACGTTCAAAGAATGAAAGTGAGGTCTTAAAAGATGTTTTTTAAGAATATTATTTATTTTCATAATATCTTACTTGTTCACTTACTAAGTTCATCTTATAGTTTCATATTTTAAACTATTTCATTAGACTGTAGTTGATAGTTGCTGCATACTCTATCTTGTCTCTATTATGCTTTCTTGTAAAACTACTATTTATTTTATTTTTTTTATTTTTCGACTCCTTTACTCCCTTTAGTATGCTATAGTAAATTAATCTAATATGTATTATTTTTATCTTTCTCTCGAGTTGTAACCCGTGATAGGCATGATTATGATTTCACAACTTCCATTAAAAGCATTTATTTTTCTTATTATGCTAGTGGGTTATATCCAATTTATAAGGAGATTTCACTAAAATTTTGGTACCGATTGAATGGGATTTCCTTAGGCTCGACCATCATGGGTGCTCAAAAAGGGCCCCGAGAGTGATCTTGTCAAATTGGTATCAAAGCATTAGGTTTTTTGGATTCCATTGAATGCGCACTGCTGTGTGTATCATAGCCTTTTGATGTTGTTCCTTCTTCATATACATTGTTTCATTCCCTTATTTGATTTGGATTGAATATCATATTGATTTGAATTTGTCTTTTATATTCAAATTCAAAGATGCCTTCCAAACATGGTAGACTTAGACGTCAGCAGGAGCCAGTACAAGGTATGGGTGAGGCCACCCTAGAGGTTGAGCACATAGAGCGATTGGATAAGGCTATGGCGAAGGGTATGTGTATTAACCTTTCGGGTTCCATAGTATGACAATTTACAAAGTTTGGAGCAATAGCACTTAAAGGCACCACTGAGTCCGTTAGCAACATAGGCTTAGTTAGCTACGATTGAGAAGATTCTGGAGGAGGGCATGCAATGTCCCGATGAAGACAAAATTAGGATTGTCAATTTCCTTTTGGAGGGTGATGCTTGCACTTAGTGTGTTGATCAGCAAGCAGTATGGAATCACACATGGGAGCGATTTAAGGAGACCTTTGATGTTTTATATTGCCTTCAAGCCTACACGGAGTCCAAACGGTTGGAGTTTGAGATATTGACTTAGAGGACAATATTTATTGCAAAGTATGAGAAGAAGTTCAAAAAGCTATTACAATTTGGCCTTTTCATGATTCCTGATGATGCCACAAAGAAGTAGAGATTCGTGAATGGATTGAGTGAGTACATTGTTACAAGCATCTTAAGAGCTCACCATCCTACTTATCAAGCTCTGCATGAGACAATCTTATAGCTTAAGGCACATATAAAGATGCATGGCCTCATTGGCGACCTTTGAAGAGTACATCTATGGGCAGTCCTAATAAGGGGTTGTCCAAGAATGGCAGTTTTGGTTATTAGGCATCTAGCAAAGATGATTTTAGAAGAGGCAGACATACTACCAATGCATGGGGTGCCCGTAGTCATAGTACTGATCAGCGGTCTATTAGAAGTGGCATTGGAATTCAACATTTTGGATAGTACAATGGCTATTAGGGAGATCAATCTAGTGAACCACCCATACACTTTGTAACATTTATGGCAAATTTCATACAGGTGTACACCAAATTAGTGGTGGGTGTTTATATTATAGACAGCGGAATCATTTTAAAAGGGAATGTTCTCTTTGTTTGGGGGCAAGTATGAGAGCTATTGAGTCTAGCTACCCATATCATCAAATTGGATCTTATTAGCAAACTGGATCCTATTAGCAAGTTGGTCCTAGCTACTGAGCAGGCAAGGTGCTCAAGCAAAACAAGTTAATGCTACTTATTTAGGTAGTAAAGCACCAATAACACTTGGGACTCAAGCAATGGTCAGCGAGAATGACTACGTGCTAGAGGTAAAGTAGTTTTAATGATGTAATAGAAGGCTCTAGCCACACCTGATTTAGTTATAGTTATGATATCAATTCTTGAGGTTGACAATCCTCGAGTTACACATTCCTTTGTATCACGTTGTCTAATAGCATGGTTGGATAGAGATCTTGTTCCTTTAAATTCGACCATAGATGTTTCCACAACCATAGGATAGTCATTATGGCCAAATCAGGTGAGAAAAAGGTGTGTGATTACCAATGGTGACCACGAGATTAAGCATAACTAATTCAGTTAAAGCTTCAGAGCTTAGATGTCTTTTTGGGGATGGATTGGCTTGCAACCAATCATGCTTCTGTGGAATATTTTAGTAAGGATGTTTTATTTAAGTGACCAAGCTTAGCTAAGGTTATATTTCGTGGGAAGTGCAAGATTCTGCCTTCCAACTTGATTTCTATTATTGTTGCATACTGTGTGGTTCAAAGGGTATAAGGGATTTTTGGCACACATCATTGATACTTAAGCTAATAAGGTAGGCTTGAGAATATTTACATAGTGTGGGACTTTTTAGATGTGTTTCCCAATGATCTTCCTAGATTGTATCCAAAGAGAGAGATAGACTTTACTATTGATCTAGTTCTTGATTTTGGTCTTATCTCATAACTACCATACCAAATGGTCCTAGCAGAGTTGAAGGAGTTGAAGATTTAGTTGTAGGAGCTAATTCATAAGGGATTTGTGAGATTGAGTGTTTTCCTTTATGGTGCACCGATTCTGTTTGTAAAGAAGAAGGATGGCACTATGCGATTAAGCATTGGTTATAAGCAGCTGGATAAGATTATCATGCAAAACTTATATCCTTTGTTGCATATTGATAATTTGTTCGATCAGCTAGAAGGTACTAAGGTATTTTCCAATATTGACTTGAGGTTAAGGTATCACTAGTTGAGGTTTAAGAAATCTAATATTCCTAAGACTGCTTTAAGAACTTGATATGGACTATGAGTTCTTAATGATGTCTTTTACGTTGATCAATGCTCCTACAGCATTCATAAACCTTATGAATGGAGTCTTTTGCTCATTTTCAGATCGATTCATTATAGTCTTTATTGAAAACTTCTTTGTTTACTCTCTGAGTGATGGGGAGCATGAGGAGTATATGATATTCATGTTATAGACTTTGAGGAAGTATTAGTTGTATGCTAAGTTTAGCAAATGCAACTTTTGGTTAGATAAATTGGGTTTCCTTGGACATTTCATTTCTACTAATGGCATTAATATGGGTGATCAGAAGGTGGAAATGATATTGAATTTGGAGTAGCTTATCATAATGATTGAGGTAAAGTGTTTCCTTAGGTTTTAGTGGGGTAATTACCACATGTTCATCGAGGGTTCTCTAAAATAATAGGACCACTTCACTATCTAATCAGGAAATGAGTTAAGCTTTTATGGACTGATAGATGTGAGTAAAGTTTCCAAGAGTTGAAGAAAAATTAACTTCAATGCCCACTCTAACTTTACCAGAAAGCAGCAAAGGATTTAAGATTTACAGTGATGCTTCTCACCAAGGCTTATGATGTGTATTGATGCAATAAAAGATGGTAGTGGCTTATACTTTTAGGCAATTAAAGAAGCATGAGTTAAACTATCCAACTCATGACTTGAAGCTTGCAGCGGTGAATCTTTGCTTTGAAGACTTAGAGACATTACTTGTATGAATCTATTTGTTAGATCTACACCAAGCATAAGAGCCTTAAGCATTTGTTTATCAGAAGAAATTAAACTTAAGGCAAAGGAGATAGATGAAGCTGTTTAAAGATTATGATTGCACTATTTAACTACTATCCTAGTAAGGCAAATGTGGTAGCTGATATATTTAGTAGAAATGCTATAGGTTCTTCTGCATACGTTCAAATTATCCAGCTTTCTTTGATGGTAGAGTTGTGAAAGTTAGGCGATGTGTTGAGGATGGACCCTTAAGAGCTCTTTTGACTAGTTTTCGAGTTTGACCTATACTTATTGATCTCAATCATGATACCCAATATTATGAAGTTGAGAGGTATGGTTGTAAAGGCTCGAGTACAGCTTTTATAGTTAGAAATGATGGAGCTTTGATTATGGGTACTAGACTTTGCATTGCTACAAATGAGGAACTTAAGAAGGAGATTCTTGATGAGGTTCAAAGTTTAGCATATGCCATGCATTATGGCAGAACCAAAATGTATCGTATTTTACAAGAGCATTATTGGTGGCGAAGGCTGAAGATGGAGTTCACATATTATGTATCCAAGTTTATGGTATCTTAGCAAGTGAAGGTAGAGAGGCAAAAGCCTTTAGGACTTTTGCAACCTTTGCCTATTCCAGTATAGAAGTGAGAGCATATCACTAAGGACTTTTTGTTTAAACTTCCTCGTACTTAGGCAAGTCATGATGATATTTAGGTTATTATTTACCAACTCATGAAGGTCTTGCACTTCTTGTCGATTCATGACACGTATACATTGCAAGACTTAGCCAAACTTTATGTGAAGGAGATTGTGAGTTCACATTGAGTTCCTGCGTCTATTATCTCAGATAAAGACACATGGTTCACAACCAGGTTTTAGTATTGCCTTTTTACTCATAAATAGATGGGTTGTCGAGAGGACTATATAGACTTCGGAGGATATGTTGAGATCTTGTATACGAAAATTCAAAAGGACATGTGAGTCTCATCTATCTTTGGCCAAGTTCACTTGCAATAGCAGTTACCATTCGAGCGTTGGTATGGCACCTTATGAAGCCTTATATGGGAGGCAATGTAGAACTCCTATATGTAGGAATGAGGTTGGTGATTAGCAGCCTAGAGGTCCTAACTGTGTGTTGGACAGTCGATAAAGTTTGGATCATTCGTGAAGGTTGAAGGTAACTCAAGACAAATAGAAGATATAACAGCCCTCCATTGATCCTTTGTTACTCTTGAGTATCAAAAATTAATTCAAAATCATCTTCTTCATTCAATGGTAATGATGAAGATGATGAAACCTCATCATCTAATTCAACTGGAAATTCATCATAATGACATTCTTTGCATAAAAAGTTGTATAATCTTGCACAAGCTAATACCAACTTTGCATGTGTTTGAAATGGAAATGGAGGAAATTGTGAACTGCAATTTATATATACCAAATATCTTTTCAATTACATTCCTTAAAAGAGAATGCTAATGATTTAATAACTCATTTGTATCTTCAGGATTACGACCTTGACCAGCTAATTTTTAAATATAATAATGAACACCTCAAAGAGAAGTTAAGAATTGGAAATCCACAATCGACCAAAAAATATTTACCAAACATACAATAATAATGAAAATAGTAAACAATATATATAACAAGTATAATTAGAAAAAAAAAAACATTAATTAGATAAAGAAGTGGTGGTAGAAAGTGCAAAGAATGGTAATTAAAAAAAAAAAAAGTTTGTGGCATTAAGTCAATTCCTCCTTGATAAAGCATCATTTAATACTTTTGAATCATGTGCAGATCTCTCCCCTCCCACCCACTAAAAACTTATATAAATTCTAAATCAAAATTACAAGCGGTTAAAACATTATGTGAAATTATTCTATAACGATTAAAATAGCTGCTTATATCACGTTCAGTTACCATTGTTGAAATATGGATGTCGTCAATAGCTCCAATTCAATTCTAAAATAATAATAAATAATGACAGCAATAATTATATCATCATTAATAACAGCAACAATAATGTCATCAATTACTTTAAAGTAAGGAAAAGACCTCGTACTTTCCTCTCTTTTTTTCCTTTTTTTTTTTTTTGGGTATTGTGGATCTAGGTTTGGCCATCATATTTACTGGGATTGTGTTCAATGCCTTCAAAATCTTGTTGAAATTTTTGTTTAAAGCAAAATATGATCGATCAAATATTTACAAACTAAGCAATATTGAGAATTTTGATCGACAGTCAATAAAAATGTTGCAAGCATTTCTTCAACACAAATAACCTAGTATCGTGTAAAAGTGTTTTTCTTTAATGATGCTGCATAGCTTTAACAACACATTAAAATATATTTTATAAAGTTGTTGAAAATGTTTAGATCCTCATTCAATATTTTATGTATATATTTATATCCATTTCTAATTTTTGGCTACCTAGTTAGTGGGCATTGGACATGTTAATAACGCATTGCAACTATATAAGCTCATTTAGCACATGTAAAATTGCTTGACAAATTGCCATCAATGAATACCTTATAGCTTCATATAATTCTTTTTCCATTTCTTCTACTCCATGTTAGATTAAGACATTGTATATCCCTAAATAAAGAAAATAAAAATAATGTATGAACATGTATTTTAAAACATCTAATGTCTTTTACATTTTTGTGTACTTCTTACATAATAATAATAATAATAAAGCCAACAATAATATAATTAGCTGCCAATAAAATATAGTTCATTACTAGCCTAAATTAAAATATATAAAACAAAACCCATAAGATAGTTAATTAACATTCTAAAAAAAGTCATTGCTAGCTTAATTTTTTTTTAAAGAAAAAAGAACCTCATAAAACAATATAATTAACATTCCAAATTCAAGAGAATCCATTATTACTCAAAATAAAATAAAATAAAATCATAAGATAGTGTAACTGACATCTAAAAATAATATAAGTCATTACTAGTCATCTAAAAAATCAAAGAAATACTACTCTTATTGTTTCAAAACATATCAATTCAATTTGCTCTTCAGTGTTGTTTCCAAAAATTCAATCTTCTTTCCTTGGTATTTAGGATCTTAGATGCCTTGAAACGAGTATGATTATCTAAATTTGGGATTTCCTTTATAACATCTCAAAAACTATTTCCAATGGTAATTGAATTAATAGTTTAATAAGAATCCGTCCGAACCCGTACAATCGACAACCCGGTTGGGTGTTGATTCGATACAGATGAAGACAAGACAGATCACTAGGACTCAAACCAAGAGATTTAAGGACAACTTGTCTGCATTTATATAGGGAGTAATCAATTCTCAAAAGGGCTTATCAATACCTGTAGATGCAAAGCCTGTTTTGAGCATCCAAGTGGTGGAAGCCGTTACAGACCCAAATAGTTGTTTTAGTGCAAATATGGACTCCGAACATCCATGGATGGATCCAACACTTCTTGGATTCAATGGATATCACCAAGAGGCCATGGATTCATGACAAGGCAAAATCAAAAGCACCTAAAATCATCTTGTACGGACAACATCGAAAATTGGTCGAAAATGTGATGTTTAGCCGTTCGCTTTGACTTTTATTCTTGTTCAAGCAAGTTTGACTTATTCCAATCACGGGGCAACGTGTGGGAATCATTATTAATCATATTTGGCATCCTACATGGCATATGGAAGCTGATTTAGAGCTCGAACAAGCTCAAAGATACCTTAGTAGTTAAGCTAGTCAACTAGTTTCCTAATTTGATTTTGACTTTTTGTTTTAGGAAATTAGTTAATTATTTGGTTTCTATTTATTTATTTTCTAGAAAAATTAACTTAGAAAAGTTATTATTTTATTATTTTCACTGTAAATTAATTAATTTCTAATTCAAAATGAATGAATTAATTAATCAAAATTAGTTTAGTTTCGGAGAGAAAAAATTCGGCCAAGCTTGTTTCCTAATCTACTTGAACTTATTTAAAGGTTATTTTTCAATGAGGAGGCAGCTTAAATATTTTATAGAAAATTAATTGTGAGATTGAATTTCTCTTTATTCTCTTTGAACACCTAAAACATCATTAGAGAATGAGTGTTTTAGTTTTGAATTATGAATAGGATATTCATCACCTATTGTAGTGTCTTCATTATACCAAGGTTTCTAATCATAGGTTGGTTAGGGGTTGAGGTCATTCCATTAAAATCTGAACTTAATTGAAATCCAGGCTAATATAATACGAGTTTAGGCATGTGTCAACCTAGGTTCGTATCATTTAGTAACAAGGCCAAAATTTTGCTCAGGTTTGCTCTATCTTTATTTGCTTTATTTGTTTTTATGTTAATCTACAATTTTAGCATTAGGTTAAGGTAGCATCCACCTCATGCACATTCAGCATCTTAAAAAAAAAAAAAAATCAATCCTAGTTAAATTAGGATTTCCTTATTTTATTGTATTTTTGTTTCCTAGTTTGTTGGTTGTTTTCTTTTTTTTTTTATCATTGTTCTTGTTAATTTAGTTTATTGTTGTTTTTTCTTTACTATTTTGATCTTAAATATTTGCATTCATATATTTAAAAAAAAAAAAAAAAAGAAGAAGAAGTGTGTTTGCAACAACATATATCAATTTACAAAAAAAAAAAAAATTACAAATTTGTATCTTGTTGTTGGTGGTCATGGGTTTGGTGGATTTTTGGTGTGGAATTGCTATTTTTGCTGTTGATCTTTATTACTGGAGTTATTTTACATTCTGTGAGTAAAAAAAAAAAAAAAAAAATAGGTTTGTTGAACTTGGTGTTTGCTGGAAATTTCTTTGAACTACTGAATTGTTGACTATTTATTCAATATTTGGAGTTGCTGGAGATTTATTTTTGCCGCTGGATATTTGAATTTTGGATGCTAAAAATATTGGACTAAAATTAGTTAAAGGATTTGATACAAAAACTTGAATTACAAAGGACAACAACCAATAACTATTCCGTATTTTTGTCCAAATTGATTCCTATTCATGTTTAAATTTCTTTTCCTAAATTTTTATTCTTGAATTCTTAATTTCTTACCATCTGGTCCAGTTCTTATTTATTCCAAAATTCTCTTTGCTAAATTGCCTTATTTTTTGTTTAGAAAAGCCGAGAATTAGGTGTTTAAAAAATTCACTCAGTATTGTTTACTTTTTGCTACTGTTTTGTTGATAAGTTTAGTTAAAACATACTTATGATCTAATTGTTGTTTTGTGGGTGTTTTAATTAGAACTTTGAGATAATTCTTTGAGTAGAAAAAGGCAAGAGCATGTGAGCTTAAAAGAGAGTAAAAGCCGAAACTAGTGTGAAAACATGAGTGTCGAGACCTTGATTGAGTGAAACATGTAAGAGCGTGATTTTCAGTGAGGTTCTATTTAATTTCTGTGTTATTCATACTAACATGGCAGATTCAAGATTGAGAATGGGAGATCCACCATTAAGAATTAATGAAGAAGAATTTATAGGATTCCAAGGTGATTCCCAAGCTACGGGGAGTGGTGAGCAAACGGACATGAAAGCTGTCTTGGAGCAATTACAGCGGATGAATGCTCAATTTGACCATATAAATCAAAGGATGGACAGACTAGAAACATCCCAAAGAATGCTGAATACAAGGTTTGATGCTCATGGAGGCCGAGGTCGAGGGCAATTTTGAGAAGAATTCAAGGAAGGCAACTTTGGAGATGACTTGGATGAGGGATATGATAAAATTTTTTAACCTCAAGGAACGCCAATCCGTAGGAGACCAGCAAGGAATAAAGATGATGATCTTGGGAATATCTAGGTAAACATACTACCTTTCATGGGGAAAAGTGATCTAGAGGCTTACTTGGAATGGAAAGAGCATATGGAGATGATCTTCGATTGCCACAACTATTCGGAGGGAAAGAAGGTGAAATTGGCAGCAATGGAATTTGGCCATTATACATTCCAATGGTGGTCTAGTGAGAAAAACACCCGAAGGAGAGTAGGTGATGACTTGATTACTATATGGCGACAAATGAAGGGAGCCATAAGGAAGTGATTTGTACCATCACACTATCATAGGTTGTTGTATCAAAGACTGCAATCTTTATCTCAAGGAAATAAGTCCTTGGAGGATTATTACAAGTAGATGGAAATGCTTATGATGAGGTTAAGTATGAATGAAGATAGAGAAGCAACCATGGCAAGGTTTTTAGGTGGTTTGAATTGTGAAATAGCCAATCAACTAGAATTGCAATAATATGTGGAATTGGAGAAGATGTTGCATGTGGCTATTAAGCTTGAGCATCAATTCAAGAGGAGGGGTGTAAGCTCACAGTTTGGAGGTGTTTCCAACAGTGGAAGATCAAATCCAAGTGGCTGGAGAAACAATCATATCTATGAAAACAAGTCAAGACCAAAAGTTGGAGAAGAAAGTTCAAATCAGCCAAAGAGAGTGACTAGACCCGAATCTGTCCAAGCCCATAAAATTGAAGGTAAATCTTATCCTAAACCTTCTAGATCTAGAGAAAATGTTTGTTTTAAGTGCCAGGGATGATGACACTTTGCCAATCAATGCCCGAATAGAAGAATCATGGTGCTGAAAGGTAATGGTAAACTAGAATTCGAAAATGAGGAGAGTGGGGGAGAGGTCGAATTGGATGATGAAGAACTTGGAGAGGATGAGAAAGAGGAATCCAAAAAAATCCAACCTTTAAGGGCTTATTTGAGTTTAGTTGCAAGGAGGGTCCTTACTGTATACAAAGATGAGGATCAAGTTCAAAAAGAGAACATCTTCCACACCCAATATGAAATTCAAGATAACATATGTAGTATGATTATAGATAGTGGATGTTGTGCAAATGTAATTAGTAGTATGGTAGTTGATAAATTAGGTATAATAATTATTAAACATCCAAAACCCTATAGATTATAGTAACTTAATGATAGTGAAGAGATGAAAGTAAATAAACAAGCCAAAGTACAATTCAGCATAGATAAATATGTGGATGTTGTGTTGTGTGATGTTGCGCTTATGCATACTGGTCATATATTGTTGGGGAAGCCATGGCAATTTGATAAAGATGCCATACATTATGGGAGAGAAAACTCCATTGTTTTTAAGTTTAAAAGCAAGAAGGTTAAACTAGAGCCATTGACCCCGAAGGAAGTTTTTAGAGACCAGGTACAAATGCAACAAAGGAGGGAAGCAAAGAGACTTAAAGAGAAGGCTAGTATGGCACCAACGGTTTCACCATCCATTCAAGAGGGAAAATGTGAGCTTTCTGTCCAAGGTAAGTCCTCTAAAACCCAGGTTGACTGAAAAAATTATAATAAACCCGAGAGTGAGGAATTTGGTGTAAAAGCCGAGAGTGATGTAAAACCCATTGAAGCCATGAGTGATAAAGGAAAAGAAAGAAATGAGAGGAAAAATAAAAAATTTTATCTTAGTTTTGGTGATGTTAATAAAGCCATCTTAAGTAAGAAACCATTGTTAGTCATGAATTATAAAGATGCTTATTTAAAAATACTTTTGTTGTATAGAACTTTATATGCTTTGTTGAGAGCTTTACTTTGTGGAAATTTGAAAATTTGGAAGAAATTATTTTCTAACTTTAAAAAGTGTAATTTTTCCTTAATGAGCATGTATTTCTAGATTTTGTTATGATAGTGTTTGACTTAGAAGATTTGGTTTGGTTGCACTTACGAAAGGAGAGGCTTCCAAAACAAAGGAAGTCAAAGCTTATGCTGCGTCTGGATGGACCTTTTCAAGTTTTGGAGCAGATTAACGAGAATGCCTACAAACTTGATTTAATAGGTGAGCACAATGTTAGTACCATATTTGATGTTGATGATTTATCTCCTTTTGCTGCAGGTGATGATCTTGATTTGAGGACAATCCTTTTCAAGAGGAGGGGAATGATGAGAATCTGTCCGAACCCGTACAGCCGACAACTTGCTAGTGTGCTAACCCAATACGAATGAAGACTTGGCCAATCACTAGAACTCAAGCTAAGAGATTTAAGGACAACTTGTATGCATTTATATAGGGAGTAACCAATTCTCAAAAGGGCTTATCAATAGCTAAAGATGCAAAGCCTGTTTTGAGCATCCAAGTGGTAGAAGCCATTACGGACTAGGGTAGTTGTTTTAGTGCAAATATGGACTCCGAGTAGCCATGAATGGATCTAACACTTCTTGGATTCAATGGATATCACTAAGAGGCTATGGAATCAAGAAAAGGAAGAATCAAAAGCACCTAAAATCAGCTTGTACTGATAGCATCTAAAATTGGTAGAAAATGTGTTGTTTAGCCGTTGACTTTAACTTTTCTTCTTGTTCAAGCAAGTTTGACTTATTCCAATCAAGAGGCAATGTGTGGGAATTATTATTAATCATATTTGGCACCTACATGGCATATGGAAGCTAATTTAGAGCTCAAACAAGACATTGGTTAAATATATCTTAATAGTCAAACTAGTTAACTAGTTTGCTAATTTGATTTTGACTTTTTGTTTTAAGAAATTAATCTTTTATTTGGTTTCTATTTATTTATTTGCTGGACAAACCAACTTAGAAAAGTTATTATTTTATTATTTTCATTGTAAATTAATTAATTCCTAATTTAAAATAAAGAAATTAATTAATCAATATTAATTTAGAAATGGAGAGAGAAAATTCGACCAAGCTTGTTTCCTAATCTACATGGCCAATTTTGTCTTATCATTTTAGGTTTTTTTTTTTTTTTTTTCGTTTCATATCTTGAACCTATTTAAGGGTTGTTTTTCAATGAGAAACAACTTGAATATTTTACAAAAAATTAATTATGAGATTGAATTTCCCTTTGTTATCTTTGAATACCTAAAATACTATTACAGAGTGAGTGTTTTAGTTTTGACTTATCAATAGGATATCCATCACCTATTGTGGCGTCTTCATTATACTAAAGTTTCTAATTATAGGTTGGTTAGGGTTGAGGTCATTTCATTAAAATCTAAACTTAATTGAGATCTGGCTAATATATTACGGGTTTAGGAGTGTGTCGACCTAAGTTCGTATCATTACATGAATAATCATTTAAATCAAACCATATAGACACAAAATAATCAAACCATTTATATATTGTACTAATATGGCCAAAATATTTAAAAATATAAATCATTCACAGATACCATCGATGATCACTCTTGCTCCTCCTTAAGGTTAACTTCAAGCACAATATGAGTGATAGTTCCATTAAGCTTATTAATGATCTGAGCAAGTTATCTAGATCTGATTCAGAACTATTGGTCTCTAATGAGTTAGACTTCAAACTTAGTTCTATTTCGATTTTAAGTTATTGTGAGAACCTCTAAACTCATGGGTTGAAAGTGTTGTGGTGAAATATAGTGTCCAAGAGATGGAAACCATACAAAAAATCTTGTTTATCACTATATAGTTTGTGAAAGTATTTGTATGATAATTTTTATGGGTAGAATAAGACTAAAAAGTTATATAATAAATGTAAATATATAAAACATATATAATAATTACTTCTATCTAATAAACTATATATTGTTTTTTTTTAATTAAAAACAAAAACACTTACTTTGAGATAATTATTCCATACTTAATCGGGAGTAGTGAATTTTTTTATCACAGGATCCTATCCAAATCCAAAAACATAATGAGAAAGCTCACAGAAATTGTTATAACTTTGTTTGAACCATTTCAAACAACTTTGGTATGGAGAATAAGTCACTTGACACCCAAATTTTGCATTTAAAATGGGAAATATCTTTCTTTGTGCAATATTCTTACTAAATGAGCTTATATTATTGTCATGCTACCCACAAGTGGCGGAATTAACCATAAGTTTTAGCAACTCATTACTCTTTTTTGTCCCTTTACTAATTTGTTTTTACAGTGTTTCCCTTTCCTTTGTCATTTTCTTGATTTGAATCTCCCATTAATAATATTGCTATATTGTACGCACAATATCACAAATATTTCTAAAAAACATAAGTTAAGAAAAAAAAACAAAAATAACTACACAAACAAAGAAAATTAGCAAGTTGGAAGCTACATAATTATAAAACTCATGGAAGCTAAAATATAAAATCCTAAAATCCAGATTCAGCATCACAAAACATAAAATCGATCTTATTGAGGAAGATTCCGCTTTATCCATCCCTAGCTAGCTATCTGACTTACATAGCGACATGGAAAACTAATTCAACATTCTCTTATTGGGAAAAAAAGAGGTTCTTACTACTATTTTCCTTCAAGAGGATAGGAACAATGAAATTTGGCCACTATTCCTTATTGTGGGAGGTACAAATAAGAAATTTTGTGAAAAAAAGGTCAACAAACACAACATTATGTAAGTAAGCAGAGTATAATCTGGAAGCTGATCCAAAACCAAATGATGTATAAGTTTAATTTCAAAACTAAATTTGGATTTTTTTAGGACCTCCAATTCTTATTTTGAATGGACAATATCTCAAAAATATCATTTTCATTAAAATGCTCTAGACGAAAAGTGACCGAATAGTTACTATTTTTATTTAATTATTTATAAAAAAAAATTAAATTTTAATAGAATAATAGACTGACATTATGACAAAAAGGTCCTTCTTCACCCCACATTCGAATAGTAACGATGAGTGGTTGAAGATTTTGATTAGGTGCAAACTGCAAAGAGTCTTCCAGACCTAAAAAAAATATACACTAAGAAACAAATAGAGAGTTCCATATAATATATATATATATATATATTTGTTTACAAATTGACAAAACACAAACAGGCAAGTTGACAAACAAAAGGTAGAAACCAATCAATTAATATAAGCCATGGTGGATGCTAGGGGATGTACGGCTAAAGGGATTGAAGATTAAGGTTTGCTTTCAAAGAGGGATGGATGCTGGCTACTTTATTTTGCCTAGTATATATGTAACATGTTCATTAGATTTTTCACAAGAGGTAGATCCAAATCCAACGAAGATCGAAAGATAATCTCTCCATACCTTTTAAACCAATCATCCAAAAACCTATTATTATTATTATTGTTATTATTATTACTAGTATTTTGTGAATAAAACCGTATAGTTAATTTGATTTCTATCAATTTCCATCCTATGCAAGAACCCTAGCTCTTAAAAAAAAAGAAAAAAAAGAAAAAAGAATTGTATGCAATAATAAATAAACAAGCAATTTTACGGCATGATATTGAAATCCTATTGAATATAGTATACTTTTTTAGAGTTTTATTCGGTCTCTTTACACCACACACACATATACAAGTATAAACAAATAAAAGATTCAAAAAGTAATTCATGATAAAGAAGAACACAAATAAATAAATAACAATATATATATATATATATATATATACATATATATGAGAGAGAGATTATCCAAGAAAAAAGTTTTTGATTTACCCGAAGTGGTGAAACATATCCTCTCTTTTTCCTTTGATGAGTGACAAAAATCTTTAGGATTGTTGGGGGAGAAAATGAAGTTTTGTATTTATACATCTCACCTAAAAGTAACCTCTCACCTAAAAGTCTACAAAAATCTAGCATATTATAAAATCTATAAAAACATTTAGTTTTTGAATACATATATATTTTTATGGACTTTTAAAAAGTTTCAATTAATATTTTATTATTTTTATAGGTTTTTAAAAAATTCATAAAAATTTGTATTGTATATTTTAGGATATATTTTTCTACTCTTTTCAAATGCATTAAATACATTTATTTAGACTAAAATATTTTTTTAGTCATATCGTCTTACAAAAACAAAATATTTTGTTTATAATTTCTTATACGAATGTTTTATATTTGAGCGCATTCCAGTTATAGTTAATTCATTCCATTTTAACCATAATGTTTCAAGTTTTATAGTCTTTCCAACTTTGCTGAAATATATGAAACTCATTTATTTTGATTAAAATGTCTATAAGTTTATAATAAGAAGAAAACAAAATCTTAAACTTTAAAAGTTGGAATTGGAGCCATATGGACTTTTTAATTTTATAAAAATCTATAAAAATTATTTAAAATTCCAATTAAATAAGCCTCCTTCAATTTCAAATTGAAAGTAATGTACTTTTAGAAGTTTCAATTGCATACCTTAATTTTAGTTGTGTCTTCAATTTGCCTTCATTTCAATTTTATAAATTAAGACTCTTAATTTTATTTTTTGATTTTACTTTAGGCCAATAGATAACAAGATTATTTTTGTTAAAACTATTAAATTGGGGGAAACAATGTAGGGGCCAAAAAAACAATTATTTAAAAAAAAAATTTAAAAAAAAAGAAAAACTGCAAAGGATTAACTATAATTTTAATATAATTTTAGTTCAATTTATATGTGAGTTTCAATTTAAAAAAATTAAAATTAGAGGGTGTAAATTAAAATCAAAATTAAAATTGACCCTTTTTTGAAAAAAAAAAAAAAAAAAAAAAACAACGAGGTAGTTTTTTTTGGTTTTTTCTTAAATAAATAATCTAAGAAAAAGAAAGAAACAAAATAAATTACAGATGATCCGGTTCAAATCTGACCAAACCCGTAAGGCTCAAAATCTAAACCGAACCGAATTAGACATTGTTTACGCGCAGTAAAAGCTTTGGACGTCGATACGAATAACGATCAGAAAAGCCAAGGAAAAAAAGGGGAAAGAAAACCAGAGCGAGAGAGAGATAGAGAGGGCGAGAGTTTCACGATTGCCCTCTCCGTCTCCGATCTACACCACAATTACCCCCAAAAACATTTTTTTTTTTTTTAAAAAAAAAACTAATTTTTATCAATTTCTTTAATTGTTTTTGTTATTTTATATTCTTTTTCGGTTTCAGTCACATGAATTTCAATCTCTTTCTCTACGCCAAGTTCTTAGCCTTTTTTTGAATGCGAAGGTTGAATGCCCGCACACGGATCGATTCAAAATCTACAAGCGACATGGATCCTATAAAGCTCCCTATCCGACCCGCCAATCGATTCTCTCGGAGCCCCAAGAATGGCAACAAATCCAACTTCCTAATTTACGCGTCAATTTCGGTCGCATTGGTTTTGTTACTTTGCTTTCTCTTTGTTTTCGGGAGGAAAAATTCCAGCAATTTCGGGGACAAAAGGTATGGGATCGTCATCGATGGAGGGAGCACCGGTACCAGAATCCACGTGTTCGGGTACGTCGTGGAGGATCGAAACCCGGTGTTCGATTTCGGGAAGGACGGGTTGGCTTCTATGAGGGTTAATCCGGGGTTATCATCTTATGCGGCGGATCCGGAAGCTGCGGGCGGGTCATTGGCGGAGCTCCTGGAGTTTGGGAAGGGTCGGGTTCCCAAGGAATTCTGGAAGGATACGGAGATTAGGCTTATGGCAACAGCGGGGCTCCGATTGCTTGAGCCGGGTGTCCAAGATCGGATTTTGGATTCGTGCAGGCTGGTGCTTCATGCTTCTGGGTTTAAGTTCAGGAACGAGTGGGCATCGGTCATTACTGGTATGGCGTTCAATTTTCTGTTGTTTTTAGTGAGAATTATAATAATAATTATTACTAATTTACTATTACATTTACCATTAATGGATATTATACCCCAGTACTGCATTTTCAATTTTAGCAATATTTTATAGAACAAGTTGACATATATGGGTCGTATATTGAAGAATTTTGTGGAATTGTTAAGAGGGAAGTCGACAAAAATAGAGAAGATGAGGTGAAATGTAACATTCATTCTAGTTCAAATGGTGATTTTTTTTTTTTTTTTTTTGTGTCACCACTATTTGTAGAAGTTAATAGAAGAAGACCAGTAAATACCGGTGTTAGAGGGAGGACTATAGCCCATATCTTGGCCTATTGCTTTTCCATTTTCGAAACTTTGCAATGGTCACTGGTTAGCAGTAGATTTTAACTAGAACTGGGACAAACATTAGATGTTATTTACATGTCATTTACTCAGAAGTTTACAGTTTGTCAGGGACCAAGGTTGGTATCTCCTTATATGTGTAAAGCTCCTTCTAACAAGAAGGCTCCAATGAGGACATACTTAAGAAGTTAAGGATAAGGGGGCCCAATCATTTAGAACCCTTGGCACGTCAAATCCAAGGGCTATAAATGATTGAACCCACTTATATATTGAGGATATCCTCATTAGAGCCACATTACTCATTCTAAATAAATATGCATAGTTAGGTTTTTTAATTAGTTAGGTGACTGGCTGACTGCTCGTAAAGCAAGATCTTTAGACCAATGCTCTTCTTGGCATCTTATATATTCAGCTTATATGGAAGAGAATCTTTCTTTCTTTTTTTTTTTTTGGTTTTTGGGGCATTTCAAATTCTGTTGCCGATTTTATCCTACGATCTTACTGTTCATAACTTGGTTTTAAATTCCAGAGTTACTTTTCTAAAGGCATAGTGCTGAAAGTTGTGGTATGGTATGTTAGGCTCTGATGAAGGGATGTATGCTTGGGTTATTGCAAACTATGCCCTTGGCACTCTTGGAGGTGATCCTTTACAAACAACTGGGATTGTTGAACTTGGTGGAGCTTCTGCTCAGGTTTTGTTCCATGTTTTCTGTTTTTACAATATTATGTAGATTGTGGAAATCTTTTTTTCCACATTATCATGTTTCATGAATGAATAAGATCAAAGAATCAAGTGGAAAATAATTGCAAATAATATAAGCTGAAAGTTTGAAGCATGACATATTTTGGGCTACATCATTAAGTTTGTTTAGTGTGCTTTTATTTCAGGTGACCTTTGTTTCAAGTGAGCGAATACCACCTGAGTTCTCTCGTACTATTAAATTTGGGAATATCACTTATAATCTCTATAGTCACAGCTTTCTTCACTTTGGTCAGGTGTGTGTTCCTTTCTTGTAATAATGTACATTTGGCATTAATTAACGTGGCTATTGTTACCTGAGAAACACTTTTACATTTCTTGACTGTTGTACAGAACCTCCTAAATTATGGCAAACACTTTACTGTCCTTATTTCCTTTGTTGTGATCCAAGTGGTCAGAATTTTTTTTTTTTACATCTTTATAGATTCATGTGCCTTTTAATTTTTGATGTATGTGATTTTCTTTACTTAAATTTCCTTTTGAGCAATTTGATTTGTTTATGATGGCATTTTGCAACCTTAACACCTCATTGAAGACAAATTTAATTGCAAATCACTTGTACTGTTTTGAGCAAGGCATTTTAATTTTTCAAGAAGGAGCTTTTGATAGTTTGATTTTGCAGAATGCCGCTTACAACTCAGTGAGGGAAGCAATTATTTCAAGAGACTTCGACCTGGCCAAGTGTATGTGTTTTTTCTTTCCGAATGCATTTTTATTTTTGTTGTTTCTGCACAAAGCTTTTGCCTCTGTTTGTATGTTTTGAACTTGGATTATCAAAATGAAGAACCTTGAATGTTTATCATAGTCAAGGGACTTATTTTTACATGTCAGTATGATTTGATGCTCTTGAAGAGAGTAGTGAATGGCATAATTGTGTTCAACCATTTAGGTATGAATATTTAGTGTTTTAATGAGTTGTCATCTGTATATCTATATTGATTAAGAGAATGAGAATCAATGAAAACTATCCTCTTGCGCATGTGCACCACATGCTCTGCTTGTTTTCACAGTTAGGATGCAAGTGGTTCATATTTGTAACTCAACAGTCTTGTAAAGGTTGAAAAATGATGCCACAGTTTTCGGCAGTTAAATTAGTATTACTTCTGTCTCCGAGGGTGTTCCCAGTGGGTCACTACCAGCCCCATTATTTCTCACATTGTAGAGTAGGATGTTATCTCTGTAATGTTAACATTCTCCTTAAATGCAGCTGCCAGATATCTTCAGATTGGAGTAACTATAGATCCTTGCACTCCTAAAGGGTATTCACATAGTGAACAGTCATTGGAGCTCTCTCCAGGTTCTTTAGATGAAAAGAACGGAATTTTTTCCACTCTTCTACCGAAGGGGAACTTCTCTGAGTGCAGATCTGCTGCATTAATGATGTTGCAGAAAGGAAAAGGTTAGAAGTTCTCTCTGTACCATGTTTTTAAATAATATGTCTGAACAATTTCTCATAACTATTTGTTATAATTCTTTTCTATTTGAAATTCAGAGAAATGTTCTTCTCAGAACTGCTATATAGGATCAACTTTCATGCCTAAGCTTCAAGGGAAATTTTTGGCTACAGAAAATTTCTTCTATACGTCCAAGGTTTTGGTTTCATTTATTTTGATAGTTAGATTTTCAAAAACCTTAATCAGTTTTCTTGCTTTTAGATGTTCTTAATTGTGTAACCATTTTCTTCTTTTGACTATGCACAACATGTATAGGTGCATTGCTATATGTTTCTAATGCCCTTTTTTTCTTTTTCTTTTTTTTTTGTCTGTTTGTTACTTGATTAGTTCTTTGGTTTGGACCAAAAGGCATTACTTTCTAATCTTATGGTAGCTGGACAACAATTTTGTGGAGAAGATTGGTCAAAGTTGAAGAAGAGATATCACTCATTTCATGAGGAAGATTTACTGCATTATTGCTTTTCTTCTGCCTATATTGTGGCCCTACTTCATGATAGTTTTGGAATTGCTTTGGACGAAGAAAGGTATTGAACAGTTGGTGGGCTTTTTACTAGGTTTATTATCTTACTGCCTACAGTTTCTAGAGTTGTACTCTCTTTCTATCTGTCTGCACATGTGACTAACATATTTTTGTATCCATTTACTCCAGCTGCTTTTTATTATTATTTTTTATTTTGAGTGTATGTGTGCCAGTGTAATCACTTCAAATAATTTTAATTTTAATTATTGGATCAGGATCAATGTTGCTAATCAGGTGGGAAACATGCCCCTTGATTGGGCTTTGGGAGCATTTATCTTTCAAAGCACAGCTAACTTGGCCATGGAGCACCACCCTGACTGGATTGCCACATTTATTGCTGATGACTCACCTACACTTCTCTCGCTGATCGCCATCTTTATAATACTAATGTTTACAGCATGGTCTATATCAAAGTGGAGGAAGCCACAGTTGAAGACAATTTATGATCTGGAGAAAGGACGGTATATAGTCACCCGTGTTAATAGATATTGATAGATTCTTGAAAAGGAGATAATGATCATTGTCTGTTGCTGATTGGGATGGAAGACTGGTGTAATTATTATACTGCACTAATACACCTGAGCAGCCTCAATATAGAATCAGAGCCCACGGTCATTATGACGAACTGGAGATGACATTCTATATTTTGTGATTTCAGCACCAAATGTAGTGGGAGCTAGGATAGAAGATTTAGATTCCCATTTTGTACGTAGTGGGAGATCAAGACCTGAGTGTTGCAATACAACATGCTTTCTCATGCCCATATGCAAGGTTAGGATAAAATGTGAGGCAGATCGGTTTCGGAGAGCTCTGCTTTCTTGGGAGACTCCATGCTGTACCATGTATGATAATGTGCATTACTTGTGCTTTCTCTACATTCCTGACGTGGAAAACAGCTCTTTCATCCATGAGCTTTAACAGATTTGCTTGTTTATGTTACAATGGGTGGGTGAGAGATGATGTTTTGCTTTTTGATTCGTTGGTCATTGTGTGAAGACACCAGTAATTTACATGTTTATTACGAATTATTATGATTCTAGAGGCATTCAACCATTAGTGTTTCTCACTTTAACCTTGTTTGCAGATGGTATGCTTTTTATGTTTTGAGCAGAGGCATATATTTGTGGCATTTGATTTGTTTTTCTCTGTTATACAGGGTGTTAGGTTCATCATATTTAACTGGTAAATAAACTTCTTGATTTTTATTATTTTATATTGGGTAAAGCCAAAAAAAGTTGAAAAGGTAGAGGATGACGTACTCTTATACCTTTGTACACTAATTTATAGTTCCCTAGCTATGATGAACTTGTTGGTATGATGTTGTGGATGGACAAAGTGGCACCTTCAATTATAAGTTCTTATTTCCTTCTTTAGAGGAAAAATAAATGAGAGAAAAGAAGAAAAGAGACGGGCCAAACATTAACATCGGGGTATATTAAAGGAGGAGAGAGAAATTCGTCGTTATCAGAGACTTAATACAAGAGGTTCATTTGTATGTTAAAGTGCTGCTGGAAGTCTGATAGAAATTATCATCGTTGAACAAAAGGACGGTAAAATATAAAAAGAAGACGTGCCTTGGATTGGCTAAAGGAAACTTCCTACGAATTTGGTCAAATGCAAATGTTTGACCAACGACAGAAAGATCTAGCACCATGTAATAGTGGTCTTATGTGAAGCAATTCCTACGTCATTCAATACGCATTGCATCTTGCGTCTATAACGGTGTTAGTAACTATGGCAAAAAAAATTATGTATATAGTCTCACTCAAATCCCAAAAAATAAATGATGATAATAATAATAATTTTTTTTTCTTTTTTTTTTTTAATTTTCTGGTGTGTGTTTTGGGGGGAGAAAAGGGGTGGTTAGGGAAGAGCGGTCACTCCCCAAAGCAAACAAAACCCAATAAATGATTTTGGTATAGAATATGAAATTGAACTTAATCAAAAACCTAGCAATATATCGTGATTTGGGTACACATATATATATATATATATCAAGAAAATTCAACATTTTCTTCAACAATATATATATATATATATATATATGCAAATTCCTTTATATATGTATATATATATATATGTATGTATATATAAAGAGAACCGACACTTAAGCCACTTTAACTACAGTTGTGTGAGGTTGAAAATGGACAGTAGATGTTTTCCTATAGCAAAAGAAAAGGATACACCAATTCTAAAACAATAACAGAACAGGAACAAGTACATTGCCTCTCAGTAAAATTATCACAATTCATAAGAAAGTAAACCGTAAGTCAAAGGTATAACTTGCGGTTATAAACAAAGGATAAGAGCAAAAAGAAACGGTTTCGTTTGATTATACATAAAAGGACGAACGACAAGACTTAATTGCATAACCTAGCCAAAAATGGTGGTCTGCTAGCTTTTTCCTAGTCTTGTTAAGAACTTTTCCATTATGAAGAGGTCGAAGGAAGGCCAAACAACTTCATAAAATAATGTTTAGCTTTAAGAGGGAGTCTTGAGGGGAATTTTGACTGTAGGTAGGAAGAAGTCCAATCTGCCGCTTGGGTCTTCCATATATCAAATAGCCAAAATGTAATATTGAGGTTGATTATTTTATTTTATTTCGTCTTATGATAATGCTTTATGGTCCCGTTACTGTTATATGATTTTTTTAACAAAATTAATTCTGTTGCTCTATTTTGGGTCCAAATTTTTGTTTTTTCATTTGTCATTGAGTTTGGTGTAATAAGCCTCTTATACTTGCATCATGAGATTGTGGATTTTAGATGACTCTTCCCTTTTCCTTTTTAGAGTAAAATTATTATAATGTGGCACTATTGATGATGATCACATAATTTTCAATTGGGTTTACTTAATTATATTTTTATTTTTTAAGCTAAAAACTTAATATAGAAAAATAAGCTTTTTGCAATTTCGACCATAAATGGTGAGAACTACAAAGATATTTTGTATAACCAACAAACAAAAAAAAAAAAAAAAAGAAGAAGAAGATATTTTGTAGTATAAACTATGAAAAATAATAAATTTTGGATTCAATTAGATCTGCATGAAATCTCATTCTTTTTAATTTAAATTTAAAATATATTATAATATTTTATAAAAGATAAAAAAAATTTTCTCTTGTATGATAAAGTGACATAACATTAATGATTTTTTGCTAATTTTTATTTTTTATTTGATTAAAGTTTTAAAAACTATATACTAAGTTCATAATTATTATGTATTATGTCCATGCTTACTACTAAATTCATTGATGCTATTCATGGAGATTTTGTAAAAATTCTATTAAAAAAAAAGTTTAAGACGATTGATTTTTTTTTTAAGATTAAATACAGTTAATAATTCATGATCTAACATGTAGTGAATAAAAACTTCATTTTGAATTGTGTTATGAAATATAAATTTTAGCTATAAAATGCAAGCTATATGATCAGCCATCTACCAAAAAACCTAATATGAACAGCTATATATTTGAAGTCTCTTCGCATTTATGAGGTTTATATGCATATGATATGTGATCAAATGGATTTATTGTACTGGAAAAATTTTGAATAAAGACGGTATGTATATCTAGCTTTCATATAAAAAAAAAAATAATAATTGACACATAACATTCCTTAAAGCAAAAGTCTTTAATTTAATTTAATTTTTTATAATAGCAAAAGGCTACAGTTTAAGAACATGATTTCGAAAGGCTTAATTTGGTCGGTCCAAAATTAATTAAGAGGTTTGGATTTTTGAAAATATTTGGTTTGGTTTTACTAATTAAGTTTCATTAATTCCTGCTCAAAAAATTAAATTTAACTAATCGAACAAGAATTGCTCGTATTGTTAAGAATAAATAGTCGTAATTTTTTTTTTTTTTTTGGGAAAAAAAGTAAATAATCGTAATAACTGTAACAAATAAGATAAGACAAGATTGCAATTTTGAGCATGTATAAGAAACGGATAAATTAAAAAATAGAAAAAAAATAAGAATAAACGAACAGAAAATAAACAAAATAAAACGTAGGGGGAAAAAGACCGTGATGGGCCCAAAACCGTCGAAAAGGGGTAGAGCCGGTCGTTTTACGCGGCAATACATATGTAAATTGACTAAAATACCCTTGCGGCTGTTGGATGTTAGTCACCGAACTTTTTATGACGTTGGGTGAAGCTGAAGACTGGCTCTATATATAGAAGAAAGCAGAGAATTTTCTTACATTATAAAGAATCCTCATTTGAAAAAAAAAAAAAAAATTAATAATAATAATAAATCAGAAAACGCGGAGCTTCCAATCCAATAAAAACCAAAACAAAACTCCCTTTTTTTCTTTCTTTCCGATTCGTTCGCTTAATCAATCACGCGCTTTCGTAGTCATTTTCCAGGTAAGATTTTTCTTTTTTCCCATTGGATTCCTTCACTTTCTCTCTCTTTCTCTGATTTTTCTCTGAAACCTCTGATCCGCTGTCTTATCCAGCGTGATCTTGGGTTTCTAGGGCTCAAATTCACAACATCCTTTGGGTTTTTTTATTCTTTCTTAAGAAAATTTTCCTGCATTTCTCACTCATTGAAAAAATTCTTTGGATTTTTGTTGGTGGTGAATTAGGAGGGGGTGTTTGTCTATTTGAGTCTTGGAGAAGCAATGAGCGATCATTTGGTGTTGTATGTGGACCGTTTGATTAGGCCTGTGGCTATGCAATCGGTGCCGGAACCGTCTGAGGTACCTTCTGGTTTGACGGTTGGAGGCGGTGAAAGCGGTGGTCAGGTTATGGACACAGCTGGACCGTCTTGCTTGGCAACAGACGAGAAGAGGTTGAAGCAAGACGATGGTTTGGATGATGAGGAGGAACCGCTGATTCAGGTGGCTGAATGCCGAATTTGCCAAGAGGAAGACGGCCTCAATAACTTGGAGACCCCTTGTGGTTGTAGTGGCAGCCTCAAGGTATATTTTTATTTTCATTCAAAAATTTATAAAAAAAATAAAAACCCGTTATTAGTGGATTTTTTTTTTTTTTTTAAGTAGTAATAATAATAATCATAATAATAATACGAAGAAGAAGAAGAAGAAGAAGAAAATCTGTGCGATCAGAATTTTTTCGAATTTAAAGTGTTATGGTGCATTCCGTTTCTTGAATATGAGCCTTTAGGAGTACGTGTATATATATATTTTTTATTTTAATCTTTTTTTATTGACAATGGATGAATCGTGACATAACATTTGGGTTTATGGGACTTCTATAAAAAAAAATTCGGGTTTATGGGACGTGATAAGGGTGTTAACAACATTGAGGGGGAGTAAGGGCCCAAGACTGAGAATTAATAGTATGATTATATGGTATGAATTTAAGGGACTGTAAAAGAGATAGAAATTTGAAATATCTTTGCGATGTATTAAAGCTTATCAAGTTTCTATCATGTTCTATATATGCAGATTTATGGTGTCCGCTGGATATTTTGTTTTCAATCATTAGAGATGAACAGAGGTTATTTGATGAAAACAAAAAGAAATTATTCTATACAATTATTTATTCATCTTAGGGCTCAAGTTTTCTTCTATTTGATCGTTGCTTTCTTCATAATGTCACCTCACTGTGATAATTTTTCGTTATTATGCACTCTTATTATTCAACGGTCTTTTTATGTATTTATTATTGAAATTAAAAGAGTTTGGTGCAATGGTCAGCCCATACCAATTAACTGTTGTTAAGGATATCTTCTACACAATTTCACTTTCAAAGACCCGTTAGAGCCACCAAGTTGTAATTGTAGCTGGAAGTCAGCTGTTTCTGTAGCTGTTTTCTGATCTTATATAAATGTAGTGTAATTAATTTGTCTCCTTATGTTATTTTGATCTTTGATGGACTTATTGCTGACAATTATTACTTTGTTCAGTATGCTCATAGGAAGTGTGTTCAGCACTGGTGCAATGAGAAAGGAGATATAATTTGTGAGATTTGCCATCAGGTAAGCTCCTTAATTTGTTTCTTTTTTAATACTATGTATTGTTCCTTAAGATGTATATGATTAAAGTAGGTTTTCTGACTCCATTGTGACATGGTGCAAGTACGTATGGTTGACTGTGCTTGGCCTCTACCATGACATAAGGAATGAAAAAGTAATGGGTGAATTATAATTGCTTCTACATCTTGACAACTAGATCTGGGGCATGGGTTGGGTCTCCATTTTTATGATGGCATCATATGTGCAGCTTACATATTTGTTTAGTCCTTTTTAGTTTTTAATCCTTTCAAGTTATATTAAGATGCATGTTTACCTTTATCTGATGGTTATGTTGATTTTTCGCAGCCTTACCAGCCTGGTTATACTGCACCACCTCCACCGCCTCACCCTGAAGAAACCTCCATTGACATTGGGTATGCTACTCTGTTCCATGTGTTTCAAAAGGGTTTCAAAAGCTTTGGTGAAACTCTTCCATGTATCTCTGTTCCTTTTGAAAATAGTTCAAGTATAAAATTCCTTCATCTATATAATTTAATATGTGAGAATGTTTTTAGTTATTTGATGATATATGTGGCATCTTTCTTGCAGCGGAGGCTGGACAATATCTGGAACTCCTGTGGAATTGGATCCACGACTTTTGGCAATTGCAGAGGCAGAAAGACATTTTTTGGAAGCCGAGTATGATGACTATGCTGCTTCCAATGCCAGTGGAGCTGCATTTTGCCGTGCTGCAGCCTTAATTGTAAGCCATATGCTTTTAATCCTTTACTCTAATGTTAGCGTTCATTCTCATTCATTCGGATTTCTTATTACAATATATTTCTGATTTTAAGCTGTTTTACCAGTTGATGGCCCTTCTGCTCTTGCGGCATGCATGGAATGTTTCAGATGATGATGCAGATGATGAGACATCTGCTTTTTTCTCTGTAAGTAGAATTGCATTTTACATTTATTTTGATGAAGAGTGTGTAGCACTCTGGTAATTTCCACCAAGTTAATTGTATGGTTCATTCAAGCTGATAAATCAGTTGATGCTCTGCAGCTTTTCTTGCTTCGGGCTGCTGGGTTTCTTTTGCCGTGCTACATTATGGCTTGGGCCATCAGTATCTTACAGCGTCGTAGGCAAAGACAGGTCAGCTTTATCTTTCAGTTTTACTTTCATATCTGTTCTGTTATATAGTTTTGGGGACTAAAATATTGTGACATAATTTGGTAAAACAGGAGGCTGCAGCATTGGCAGCAACACAAGTAGCATTTGTTTTGCAATCAGGGCAGCGCAGAGGTCTGCAATTTGCAATAGCATCTGGTCCGTCAGGACCCTCGGTGACCCCGCACCAAGAAGCTGTTTGATTTTTGGTGGGGAGCGAGAACTCTTGATAGTTCAAGATTGTTGCATATATAGAGTGATTGAGCGGAATGTACTGAAAAATAAATGGAAAAGTTTCCATTCTTGTCCAAAAATATGAAATTTTAAAATTAACTGAAGAGAAATTGACTCGTGTAAGCGTGGCTACCTTGTTGGACGCTGCTGACTTTGGTTTCCAAACCATTTCATGTAAATATGAATTTCTATTTCAGCCTAATTAAATGGGAAAAAAAGAAAAAAGAATTTGAGCGTGACGCAGCTGGCTGTCAGTTGGAATTTGTTTTCTTATCATGCTTATCTGTCGTTCCATAATCCTATTTTTGTGATGTCCCATGGCCCCTATTTTTTGTCTGCATGCTATGTTATCATCATTCATGGTCTGAAGCTTAATAACTTATGGTTTCGTACCTTTTTTTTTTTTCCCAAATTTCGTTTATTTTGGTCTGCATACTTTTTATTCCCAGTTTATTTTATTTTATTTTAATAGTTAGCTGGAAAAGAGGATTTGAATTCTGTCATCAATAAAACAAAATATAGTTTCTGAAATATGGTAACAATGTAGTTTTAAATTAATTTTTCATGCTAGATGACCTCCTCATTACATTCATGCACGCATCTACATGTACGGGTTACCCAAAATTCCCACTTGCAGCAGATCTAAGACCAAACATGCAACATATTATCTTTACTGTAACATTAGCAAAACAGCTCCTGGCAAATCTATTCCTCTCACTCACGCAAAAGTTGCACAAACACAATTGCACAGAGAGAGATATATAGCTAGATAGAGAGTGAACATGGCTGACTGCTCTTAAGGAAGATTTAGTGTGGAATGAAGGATTGGAAAATTGATGGATAAAAAAGATGGTGGGCATCTCATATTGGAAAAGCAACCTCTTAATTAATTAATTATTTTTAAGATGGTGGGCATCTCATATTGGAAATGCAGCCTTTTTAATTAATTAATTATTTTTAATGTGTACATAGGATAATTTATGTATGAGGATTATGTGGATTCATTAATGGATGCTCATGCGGCTACTGTAAGGGTAATTAAAAATTTAGTCATACTTAAGAAAAAGAAAAATTAAAGAATGAACGAACTGAGATTTGAATAAATTGCTGTAGTTTTCATCATTATATAATCAAATTGAAATACAATCTCACAAAAAGGCTTCGTTGCCTATCAAAAACGGTATATGTACATATAACTGGAAAGCTTTAAAATATCCTTGTACAAAAACACAAAGAAGTGGCAATCAATTTCTAAACGACTGTAGCACCACGTATTGGAGCATTAATGGTAGCGTTGCTTTTGCAGTACTGCGTCGAGCTCCTCTTGAAACATCCAACTCCATCCTTGTTCATCAGCTTTGGTTTCTTCAAATCTTGAATGCCATGATGATCAAGAAGACCAAGCTGTTGCTGTGACTTGGAGATCACGTCCATAAATCGGGACTTCAACATGGAAACCCTAGCAGCCTGTTTGGGTGACAATGGTGGTGTCGATGATGATGTTCGAATATTGCCGCCGCCGCCATCATGGTGGAACAAGGACTTGTTGGTTGCGTAATCTTCACATAAGATGACCTCCTCCTCATCGTCATCTTCCTCAATGTCTGAATAATCACGCTTCATAAACAAGCCTAACTGATTTAATGGGTTTCGGTCGAAAGGCCCAGAGCGACACATGAACCTAATTTGCTTCTCAGCTTCAAGACCATCATCGAAAGCTACGCTTCTTTCCTGTCGCTCTAAAGCAACGCGCGAAGCTTCTCTTTCTCTTTTTCGCTTCCTCTTCAACTCAATCTCTTCAAAGCTGCTGTCAGAGTCAGGATTTGCTGCCCAGTGAACTTCTTGATCACTCTTCTTCCCCGTACCCGAAATTGTTGTCTCCCGGATTTTTTCAGAATAGTTGTCGATGATTTTTCGACAACTTCTTCGACGGACTATTACTATTCGACCCATTACTATTTCCTTTCTGTCCAAGAAAATAAACCGGAAACTTATTTTGAGACTTGAGAGTTAATTGTTTTAGTAGTACTCTTAATAAAAATAATAGCTTCATAAACCTTTGTTTTAAGAATATATAATCTTCCTCTCCTACACACTATAAAATCCTTTTTACACTATACTACACTTCAGCAATTTGTGAACTATTATTAGATTTCTACTCCTACACAATTTTGGGAAATATTTTATATTTTTTATTTACCAAGAAATATTTTATATTTTTGTTTCAAGTGATTGTAGACTTCAAATAACAATAATTTTGAATAATTAATATTTTTTAATCAAGTGATTGTACACTTCAAATATTGCTTTTTTCAATTCTCTTTTTTCATAAAAATATAAATTTTCGTAAAACAAAATAATAATAATCTACATATCTCACAATTAATTTAGAAGTAAAGATTAATTGACACCTTTTTAAAGCAGGGGAAAATTACCCTGCTGGAATCCATTTTGTGCACGTGGCCAATTAGCTACTGCCATCTGTGACCCCAAATCCATCTTATTTAAAAAATTCCAGTTCAGCATCTCTTACTCATCTGATTTGGCTGTTTCATAGCTTTAAGCTTTTACCCATATCTCTGATTTATTTATTTTTTTAATTTTAAAAAATAATGTATTTTCTCGTATGATCTTTTACCTTTCCTCTATCACTTCACCCACGTTTCTCCTCTGCCAGAACAAAGTCTCAGAACCACCATACTTCCCCTTCATCTCTGTCACAGTTTTTGCTTTTCAAAGAAAAAGTCTACAGTGAAATCTTCTCTAATAAAGTTGTTTGCTCGATGGAGGCTTATGTAACTGTTATTTACTATTAAAATTTTAACTATCAATATTTTGTCATATAATTTATCACATCAATTGGCAAATAAATCAACAACTTTATAAAATTACTTTTGCCCATAATATTACTCATTCAGAGGGATATTTTATAAATTTATCTGACAAAATAATAAGATGAAATTTTATTAGAGAAAAGCCATTCAGCGGGATATTTTTGATAAAAATAAATTTTACTACAAAAAAAAAAAAAATCAATGTTTCACAATTAAGGGGACTGCAGAAAAAAGTAGTTTAATAGATCTTATTTAGGTGCCAATATGCTTTTATCATTGAAACTTAAGACAGTAGTATACCTTTTTCTTTTTCCTTTCTTTCTTTCTTTCTTCTTTTTTTTTTTTTTTTGGATGAATATAAGACAATCATATATCATTATTAAAAAAAAAAAAAAAGGGCAATCATATGATAATATAGAATGATATTTTTTTACAAGATCAAAAACTTGGGTACATGTTGAATAAATTAATATTTGTGGACTTGGCATAATCAATTACTCACTTACAGGCCTATTTATGCCATTAATGGGACTGACTTATTTTATTATTTTGTAGTAGGGCCCTTGGTCACACACTCTCTATAAGACTCTAGTTGGCCCATTAGATTGGAGGACCAACTCTCTTTATAAGCCCATTGACTTATCCATATTTTTCCTAGTATAATTATATTATCAAATTATTATTATTTTATGTGTGTCAAAAATTAATGGATAAGTGTGACTTGCAGAGACTATAAAAGGTCTAGGGCAAGCAAATAAACATATGCCATACGGTATTTTGATATTAGGGTTTTCAGAAAGCTGAGAGTGGTTTGAGAGTAGTGTGTCCATAGGCACTATTTTACGTTGTTTCTATTTTGCAGGATTAAAGATCTAATTTATCAATGGCTGCGTTTGGAGGTTAGTAATTTATGATTTATAGAATTTATTATGTATATTTAGATCCATAAAATTTCTAACAATTGGTATCAGAGCATGGTTAATATGCATAATAAATTTCATTGAGATTAGTCTTCGTTGTATCTACGATGATCGAATTGAACTGTATATGTGTGATTCAAATATATGTTCTTTATTTTATTTTATTTTTTTCTTTCTGCATGCATGGATCTGTGAAGCCATGATCTTGATGTGTGAAGAAACATAATACATGCCTGATTGTTATTTGTAAAACAACAAAAAAAAAAAAAAAAAACAAGAAATTGTGATGCGAAACTAGAGGTAATCGGGTTTTGAATCAAATTTGTGCAAAGTTTGTAAACCTTGTTTTAGTTCGAATTAAGACCTGGACATGGTGGAAAATTGTTTTTCGATGTGTTTTGTATTGTTTAAAAAACTCGAATTGGACCTGAAAAGCCTTAAAAAAATAATAATAATAATAAAATAAAAAATTGGAGAAACCGTGGCCGAAACAACTCTTGTGTTGGGTGTTTATTTTTCTGCGTTTTGAGCCAAATTGATATGGGGCAAAACTTTCTCAAGAGGAGAGGAATCAAAAGGCATCTATTTTGCTCAAAATTTTTTGGAATTTCTTGTGATTACACGGTTGTTTATTTTTGAGTTTTGACCGATTATAATCTTAAGTTTGGGTGTTTGTTTTAAGCTTTCCTTTAGTCAAATTGATACTTTAAAATTGTTGCCCATACCGAAAGGAGAAGAATGGTGCCGGTATTGTATAAAACGGTGGCCGGAATGGTATTTTACAGGCGGGTTTGTCAACCGGGTCATGTGACCCGTTAACCAGGAAACCGGGTCGTCCTTGACCCGGCTGAAGGAAGAAGAAGGCTGACGTCAGCAGCCATCTTGCTGACGTCAGCAACCCGAAATTAAAAAAAAAATTTATTTGTTTTGTTTTTTTTTATTTATTTGTTGATGATTTATTTATTTATTTATTGTTTATTGTTAATAATTACAAAAAAAACCTTTATTTTATTTTATTTGATATATCTTTATATCATTTTATCACTTATTTATTGTTGATTATTTATTCATCTATTGTTTTATTATTATTTAAAAAAAATGTTATTTCTTTATTTATTTATTTGTTTATTGGTAATTAGTTCATTTGTTTATTGGTAATTAGTTCATTTGTTTATTTGTTTAATTATTTTATTCTAAATTTATTGAATCAAATTAAATATCTATATTTGGAGAATTGGATTGTGTTAGCTTTCCCTAAAGAGGCTTTGTGCCTAGTTGGCATAGTAGTGTGGAATTTTAAGTACTCACCTGTCGTGAGACTTATTTTGTCTGCATTATGTATACCAATATAATGTATCTTTCGTGGAAGAAAACGAAAAGGAGAAGGAATCGTATAAGCTCAAAATAGGGTTTAGTTGGATAAATTTGGTATTTCAAAAAAATAATAAAGGTAGAATTGGAAATAAAAAAATTTATTAAATGACCCATTGAGCTTTCCGTATAAGCTCAAAATAGAAAAAAGCTAATTTTTTTGTCAAGCACTTGTTGATTTTTGCCAAACACTCATGTTTTTTTATAAAAGAGCTTTTGACCTTTAAAAAGAGCTTTTAAGCAAAAAAAAAAAAAAAAAAAACTCTACCAAACGGAGGCTTAAGCTTTTTTCAAAAAAGCTAAAGCTCAATTACCATAATATTGCTTACCATAATTACCAAAAACCTTTATTGCTTACCCTTTTTTTCTTGGTTATTTTTATAAAATATCCGACATATCCTAATTAAATCTTTACATAAAAATTCAATAGCTAAAATTTGTTTTCTTTTGCTTCCTAAATATTATTTTTCGTTTTGTATATATTTAAGTAACTCAATATATAAGCTAAAATCTAAAACAATAAAATTAAAATAATAATATTTACCACATTAAATCGATAAATTACCTCATATGACCATTGCAAAATTTTAGGCCAAAGTCCTAACCCAATCCAACTTTGAAATCTCGATATCAATATATAATTAACTTATCAAAATAAACAACCCTCAAAATCATAGACATTAAAACTCAAAAAAATAAATACGTCTAAACCCAAAATATATACTACAATGAAATAATAAATATATGAGGTAGTGTAGCTTATAAACTCTTAAACACTTTTGTTAGGACAACAATTTTAATGGTGAAGAACCTTCAGCTATGTTAAGATCGCCTTTCTACTGCTAAATTTATGTGAAAGATATCTAGTGGACAGATAATTCTTCGAGGTGTTCAATTCCATCATTTTAAAAAGGAAAGAATGCTCTTTAGGGACTAATGGTAATAAATGTTTAGGAACAATGTGTGATTTATTTTGTACAAGTGTACATTCGTTGGCCTTTTGTTTTTTTTTTTTTTTTTTTTGTTTTTTTTTTTTTTGTATAAGAATGTCTTCTTGCAATATGTCAGTGCCAAAAATTGATATTATCTTTTTGTTTTGCCTTAAAATTGATAGCTGATCACAATTAAGACTGCCCATTCATAACTTCTAAAATCTAATATGGTGTGAGAGAGGAAAATTAATGGTTTCCTCGTTAGTGTAGGGAACAACAATTTGAATTATTGGCCTAATCAAACTATTTACTTCTTTTTTTCCTTTTGAGAAACAACTACAATTGGAGAAGGGGGGATTTCAGCGAGACCCAATTGATTCCTAGGAGGTGTATTTTAACTGGTTATCACTGGATCAAGACAATAAATTCTAATATAAATGTCTACATGTAATATATGTGTCATAAGTACATCCATACTCTTTTTGTCTAAACAAAGAACATTATACAAGCAAGGAAAGTATTATACTTAGACTAACTATTTCCTCAACAAATGTGGTGATAGCTAATTCTCAGTTAGCTTTAATTTTCAAGTAAGAAATAAGGTTGTCTTCTTAGTCTCTCTCATTTAAGCTTTTAAATTTTTTTCTTTGCTTTATTATTTTCTTTTTTGATAAATACCTTCTAACTTTTACCTTTTCTTCCCCATCATTTTAGGAATGTTCTTTTCCCTCTTCATGCACCTTCTTTACTATCATATTAGTACCAAAAATAATAATAAAAAAGCAAAAGAAAAATTTAGAATCTTGAAACATTTAAACCAAATCGAAAGTAAGATGCCAAGTGTATTGGATAAATTAGCCAAGCATCAAATTACCCACATGTCGTTAGCTTTCTTCTCAATTCAGCATCTTTGTGTGAAAAAAAAAAATACCCTTAGAATGATGTTAAGTCATAAAAAAATGGAAGGGTATTCTTTGAGTTAGAGACTCCTCAAAATAAAACGGCAAGGCTTCTTTACTTCTTCTATATATACTTGTAGTTATATATGCATTTTGATATACACTTCTCGTATTTTGATAGACACTTATTGCGTTTAACTAGTTATGAGATTCTTCATTTGCTCATTTTGCTATAATTAAAAAATGGCAAGTCTAAGAGAAATCCAGCCCCCGCAACAACAACCACATATATGGAGGAGTATGATGAATGAAAATAATCAGCCCCAACAGCCGTAGCAACAAGCACAAAACCTAAATAGTGGTGGTGAAGGCACTACAATCCTTAGAACATGTTTCAATGGAGTAAATACGTTATGTGGTATGTCAAAGTTAGACATTAGAATACTATCGTTTTAAATTTTCAAGCTTTCCTCCTATTCATTTTAAATGTTTATTTACTCCATCTTTCTCTTACATTTTTTTTCTTTAAATATATTTTCTTCATTACTGATTTTTTTTATTCTATGGTTGAGGTTGTATACATATCTTTCTATGTTTAAAGAATATTTCAATGCAAAACTGAATGTAAATTAAAGGCATAACTTTCATTCACATATCCTATTTACATTTAAGAGTTGTACATTAATAAAACCTTGTTAGAAAAACTTAATACCAAAAGTAATACTCTAAATTTTTACATTAGAAATGGAGACTAGAAAGAACAAAGACTTTGAATTTAATTTGAACAAATGCATTTTCATATACATTTTACACTTTACATAAACATAATTATTTATAGAGTCCCTAAGACATAGTGAATATCCTTACTTTTTACTTTCTAAACATGAAAGATAAAGTGGCCCATAAAAGTAGGAACATGAATAACAAACCTTGAACATGGTTTAACCATATTAAAAAGACCATGTCTAGTGATAACAAAATAAAACATAGATAAAACATAACTATCAACTAATCCATAAATTTAGCATCACATTACTCGACACTCCCTTTGTTACAAATCTTGAAAGTCTAAAAGATTATATGAATTTGAGAAATTTTCAATATAAGAATGTCTTCTAAAAGCTTTTGCCACTGGATTGTTTATTGGATAGTACTTCATCATGATCATGCCTTTTGCAACAACATGTTTGAAAAAATTATGATGAAGCTCTACACGCTTCACTTTTTCCATGAAAAATAAGATTTTTTGTCATTAACATTTTTGCCTTGCAGCCACAAAATATCTCTATTGCTTTTATTTAATGATATTTAAATCTCCAAAAAATTTGCACATCCAAATAGCTTAACAAGCTACTAATGTGGAAGCAAGATACTCAGCTTCTAATGATGACAACACCACTATAGCCTGCTTTTTTCAAGATCATATTTTAGTTCTATGTAGGTACTATTCCTAATTCTTCAGGACCTTGAGATTGATTAAACTAGAGAATCAAATAGAAATAATGCACAATAAACACAAAGAACAATAAGGAAATAGACAATAGATTTAACATGGTTTGACGATCAATGCAATCCTAATGTCCTTAGAATGCATTGACACTCATGAAATCCACAATCAAATATGATTGAAGTTTTATAATGGTGAAGTCTTTCCACTCTCAATTTGGATGGCTTGTTTTTTCTTTTTCTTTTTTTTTTCACACACTAGCATATAAAAAATAAAGAAGTTACATATATCAAACCTAGGGGTATAGAACTAGAATAATTAAACCCTTATTTTTCTATTTTTTCACACGCACAATAATATCCCACTTAAAGACAAGAAAACATAAATAAACCCCCTTCTCTTAGTGATTTATGAATACAGTATAGTAAGTAATTGTCCTTAACCTCGATGACCAACTAAAACAGCACATAGCTCTAATTTCTTTGTTATCATCGGTTTGGTTAACATATAGATTCTTTCCAAGTTATATCTTCATAGGTGTTAACATATCATCATCAAATAGCCATTTCGATAGAGTAATAATGAACATCTATATGCTTGGCCTTGGCATGGTATGTTGAGTTTTTAATAGATGTATAGCACTTTGACTATTATTATGCAAGTACACCTTTTGCTTGACTCTCAACTGTGGCAAAAAAATTTGTAACCAAATCAGTTTCTTACTATATTCTATAACTGCCACATACTATTCTTCAATTATAGATAAAGTAATAATCTTTTGTAGCTTAGAAGCCCAATAAAAGTAGTATTATGCAAAATGAACGCATAATATGTTATACTCCTTCTATTATCTATATCACCAATAAGATATGGATCTACATATTCTTGCAATTTCAACTTAGCCTTGTAAAGCATAAACAAGTCTTTATAGTACCATGCAAGTACCTATGTATCCATTTTACCACTTTCTAATGTTATTTGCTTAGATTTGACATTTATTTGCTTATTGCTCTGATTGTATAAGCAATATCTGGTCTGCTACCAGCCGCAACAAACATAAGACTTCTAATCACGTATACGGAACCTTAGCCATGAAGTCTTTCTCTTTAGTTGTCATTGGACAAAACTTATTTGACAAATTGAAATGATTAGCCAAAGGAGCTCTAACAAGCTTAACGTCACTCATTGCATCTATAATAACCATTATTGGGGGGCTTATTTCAGGGCATATAGGCTTTTCTTCAATGTGCATACCAAATTCACCTTTTTCTTCATTAAAAAACTTTCTAGCTGTTACATACATATTTTCTCCTCTAAATCACCATGGCGAAAGATTGGGTTCACATTTATATGCTTTTGATGTAAATCCCCTGATGCTATAGTACTCAAAATTGTTAGAATGATAATTAGTTTCATAACTGGAGAGAAAATGTCAATGTAGTCAATTTTATGTTCTTTTGAATGTCTTTTACCACCAATTAGTCTTATATCTCTTAAATCATCATGCTATTCTTTCACTTGGTATGCCTATTTATTGAGCAAAGCTTTCTTACTTCTTGGTAATTTAGCTAGTTGCCAAGTTTGTTTATGTATAAAGAAACTTCATTTCTTAATTGCTTGCGAGTTCCCACTTGCTTCAACCATTCACTTAACATACCTCATCATAGCATTCATGTTCACCTCCACTTGTAGACAACAAATAATTCAAATATTTTCTTTTTTGTTCATGTGGGTGATTGGATCTCCTAACAAGAACAAGATTCTATGGAAAATCAACCTCATAGATAGTAGTTTCCTCAACTTGAGTAGTCTAACCAAGTTTATCTGTTTAAATTATATCTAAAAGATCATCTAGCTCAAAGTAACAAGGTTAAGGTTGTACTAAACTAGTGAATTTTGCTGCATCTTTATCTTTACAGACAACTTTCTAATTAAAGACTACATTTTTGCTTATAACAACTATTTTATTCTGATTATCTAAGAATTTACTACCAGACTCATCACCAACATAACTAATAAAAGTATATTTTGATTCAACATCTAATTTATTCATTAATATGTACATGTGAGACAAAACTAAATACCTACATATAAGAAAGGCTCACCTTTTTTCCACTCCATACTTTCTTTTAGTATTTTGTGCTTTAACAAAACTAATAATCATGAAAAAGGCTCACTTCTTTCCCACACCATACTTATTAAAGTATTTTATGCTTTAACGGTACTATAATCCACGATTATCAAGTATGCTGCTGCTTTGATGACTACCTCTACTCGAAATTGCTTTGATATACCTTTATGTAGATGCATGCTCCTAGCCCTTTCAATTAGTGTTCTATTCATCTATTTTGTTCATTATTTTGCTCAAGTATCCCTGGCACATCTCTTTCCAATTTGATATCTTTTAATAACAAAACGTCTTGAAATTAGTGTCTTCATACTCTCCATCATTATTAGATCTCAACTCCTAGATTTTTCAAACTTGTTTCATTCCTTGCCATTACCTTCAACCTTTTGAGCAACTAAGACTTTCCACCCATTAATGAAAATGAAGTTGACCTACAAACATCTATTTGAAGTAACCTAAGTTTCTCTTTCTTTGTAGTTCTGTACATTTTCTTGAAACCAATTCCTATATGTTTCTTGAAAATATAGCTTCCACACATATCAATCTTAATTGACTTCAAACCATGTATCTTCTCATTCACATGTCTAATTTATGGCCCCTTCCTTTATGCCAGAAATTCAAATCTTCATTACTTTCTACAATTAAAATAGAACCATAACCATCTGTTATCAAGTAAAGAGTACCATTCTTCTTATCATTGGTAACAATCATAGCCTTTTGAGATCTTCCAAGTATCATATGCAAAAGGGGTAACAAAACTCTATTATCTAGCTGGCCAATAGATTTTAGATTCTTTCTCAAATTGGGAAGATGCCTCACATTGCTGAGGTTCCATACAAACCTATGTAGCTTGATTTCTATTTCACCACTACCAACAACTTTACATGCCTAGTCGTTCATAAGGTACACTTTTCTCAAATTATATGTAACATAATTCTGAAGTACCTTTTTGGTTAAGATAGCACTAAATAATTCCACCCAATCTAATATGAGGAGAGGATCTTGGTTCCTGATTTTATCCTCAACAATGTTCATTTATGTAAGGGTTTTTCAGTTCCTCCATATCCGTAATTGTCTAATTTGTACTTGTTTTATTGATATATAATGATTTTTGTATGTTATTTCTTTAAGTTTCTTTTTATTATTGGGACTGCAAATTTTGTCCAACAAATTCTTTTGTCATCTATCAAAAAAATAAAAAAGGTTTTATATATTTTACATGAAATTAAATTCTTAAACTCAGGTTTGTAGTAGATTTTTAGTTAATTAGCAATTTCAACTACTATGAGCTCGTACTCTACTTATTTAACAAATTACATTGGTGTACCTATTCACTTAAAAATCATTTTAAAAAGAAATTGTTATATCTTTGTATTTACACGATTTTAAATTCAATACCCCAAGAAATTACATGGAACAATTGATAGATCCATTTAAAATGACTTTTTTATGCTAAACATTTTTTTTAGGTGTGGGTATACTCTCAATTCCCTATGCAATTGCACAAGGAGGATGGTTATGCTTGATACTTCTTCTTTTGGTGGGATTGATTTCTTAGTATATAGAGCTCTTGCTAAAGAGGTGTATGAAAGACCCCACAATAAAAACTTATTCAGACATAGGCCATGCAGCATTTGGTCCAAAAGGAAGAACATTAATAGCTGCAGCAATATATCTAGAGCTATTTGCAGTGGCTGTAGAATTTTTAATTCTAGAGGGTGATACTCTAAACATGTTATTTCCAAATACTAATCTTACAATTGGACACCTTAAAGTCAAAGGTAAAGTAGGCTTCATTATTAACACTGCCTTAATAGTTTTGCCGAGTACATGGTTAAGGAATTTGGGTGTGTTGGCGTATTTGTCAATCGAAGGGATTGTGACTTCAATAATTTTATTAGGATGTGTTTTATGGGTGGGTGCAATTGGTGGTGTGGGATTTCATGAAAGGGACAAGTTTTTGGATTTGGGAGGACTTCCCGTTACTGCAAGCATATTTATGTTTTGTTATGGTGGGCATGCGGTTTTTCCTACCCTATGCACTTCTATGAAAAATAGAACTCAATTTCCGAAGGTAAGGAATAATTCTCTAGTGTTGGAATGTGGTTCTTTCATATAGCATCTCACTTATTAGCTTTTTATTATTTATTTTTTGAAATTCATTCCTCATGGCAGGTATTGGCTACATGCTTTATTACAAGCACTGTCATTTATGGATCAATGGCCACAATAGGATATCTAATGTTCGGAGAATTTTTAAAGGATCAAATTACTTTGAATCTTCCACTAAGGAATGTTAACATAAAGATAGCAATTTCAACAATAATCATAAATCTTCTCACCAAATTTGCACTCATACTCTCTCCCATTAGCTCAACTATTGAGGCCAAGTTCATTCCACCTAATAATCGATTACTAAGTATCTTTGTTAGAACACTACTTATGATTAGCACAGTGGTTGTGGCTTTAGCTTTTTCATATTTTGGATATCTAATGGCATTCATAGGTGCCATTTTGAGTGTTACAGTAGCATTGTTGTTACCATGTGTGTGTTACTTGAAGATTAATGAGGTAGCTTGGGCTTTTGAGTTTGAGTTTATGGCAATAATAGGGACTCTAGTCAATGGGATTCTCATTGGAATAGCAAGCACTTATATTTCTATAAAACACATTATAGCCCATCTTTAAAATCCTAGGAGATATGGTATATCAAATTTAAATGTCCAATGCAATTTTATATATTTTAAAACTAATGATATTTTACAAGGATATAAAATTTTATGAGCAAATTTGTAAGATAAATTGTTTAGTACTCTCAAGCTAGTAAAAACTTGCCAGCTCATCAATTACTATTTAATAACATGTTTAATAACCAAGTCAGCAGTTAATCATATATTGTTTAACATTGTTTTTATTAATAGAAAATAATATATATATATATATATAATATTGTTTTAGCAGGTGTGGGCGTCAATTTACATGTAATTTCAGGTATATATCTCAAGATTTTCATGTAATTGGAAATACTACATGGTGAGTTAAGAAACTCTATGATGTACTTGTTAAGAAAGTCCATAAATATGGATTAATATTTATAGATTTTGGATGTCAACATACATTATTTTCATCTCTCAAAACTAATAAAAGGAAACAAATAAAACACCCTGCATCTGCTTTCTTGCTTTGTATTTCATGTGATAAAGTTCATATTAAAGAGGAAGAGAGAAATTGACATCTTAGAAAGAGAGTGACAATCAAAGGAGTTCTAGTATAAGGCACTAGTAAAGCCTTGCCAATCACACGAAGATGCGACAATTCCCATTCCTAAGCTTGCACCTATCCAACAACATTGCTAATTAGCCCATTCCCATCCATTATTTTGCAAAGCCATTGAGAATGATGCTTATCGGATATCTATGTACACATGTACACACATGCACATACAAACATGCGCATTCATACGCACACACATATACAAAATACTAATAGAAAAATAGCCCTAATCCTTTAAAAATGTTACATAAAAGCAAACACTATCTATAACATAGAATTTGGATAAGTAATCAATAATGACCTTATTATAGGGAACAATTATAGAAAAAATCTAGGCCATGAGGTAATAAAGCACAAATGTAATGAGCACAAAATGCACAATACATAATGGGAGACTCTTTAAAGGATTTTGAATCTCTTCTACTATTGTTGAAGCTGAATCATAGCCTATTTATTGCTTCGATTTTTGTTTATTTATTTGTCAGGATACGAAGCGTATAGTATTTTGATTAGCCAATATTGGAGAGCTTTCCAAAAGAGCTAGTTAATGGTAGATTCTCTATCTTTAGTCATCACTTAATTTTATTGAATCCATTTAAGTAGTAGTAGACCACATGTTAAATTTCACACTGAATCTGCAAACCTTCTCCCTTATTTTCCTTTCTTCTTGTTGTTCTCGAATGTAATATTAGTTAATGCAACATATATCCTATCAATTTAGTTTTTTGTAATTCTTATTTATTCGCTTCAGTGGCTTCTTTTTTTCTTTTCTTTTCTTTTTTTCCTTTTTTAGGTTGTATGCATATAATATTTATGTATGATATAAATATATGGTCTAGCAAGCTAGCAAGAATGCTTCAATATGTGCATTACATAAATAATTTATTAGTAGAATTTAACAAAAAAAATGTACAAACTATTTCTCATCTAAATTAAAAAAAAAAAAAGTTCACAACTCAAGTAAAGGGGGAAAAAAAAAAGAGCCTAAAATGTTTAAAGCAACAACTCATACCTTCTACTTGCCTTTCAAGTACATAAATGTGTAAAAGGAAAATTTCAACCCATATATGTGATGACTGGTGTGGGCAAGTTCAAGAGACACTACCAGGCCACCTAATGTCTAATCTCACATCGTTTGAGTGTGGAACAAGAGATGGTTCAAATGTACTAATATTGACTTTCATAAAGCAAATATATTTTTAGAGTATTTGACTTCAAGGTTCAAAAGAACTCCAAAGTTAAACATGCTCAGGCGATAGCAGTCCAAGGTTAGATGACCTCTTAAAAACTCTGAACAAAGATCCCATAATGAGTACAGTGGCTAATTCGGAACAATATGGGCAGAAAGTGACAGGTCCATCAATGAAGGTGGGATGTTACAAATGGTATCAAAGTTTGTACCAGGTTAGGAGTGTGCCAACGAGGACAGTGGAACCCAAGAGGGGTGGAATATGATGACTAATGTAGCGGGGATGCAATAGACACTACTAGGCTATATAGTGTCCAGTTCCACATCATCCAAGTATGGATCAAGGGACAATTCAAATGTAATAATAGTCATTCTCATAAAATCGACGCCTTTTTAGAGTGGTTGATTTCAGAGTTTGAAAGAACTCTCAGGTTCATTGCTCCCAAGTGAGAGTAAGGTGACTAATTGGGGAGAATATCGTTGGAAAACGATAGGTTTGCCAGTGAAGGTGAAGTTTACAATTTAAGCATAACTCTTAGCAAAAACTAAAGTAAAAGTATTGTAACATGCCCTTTAAGTTAACCATAATTGAACTGGTTACCATTTACTCACAAAAAATATAGAATTTTAAAACTTTTCATAAATAAATTAAAATTACTATTCAAGTTCCATACCTTCAAAACAAAACAATATTTTCAAAATCAAACTTAAATTAAACTACCACATAACTTAAAGATTTTAAAACATAAATAATCAAACATTTAACCTAACTAAACATTTTGGACAATTAAATAGGAATTTAACTTAAAGAAACTTTATTTCTTAATAAAAGTTATTAAGTGGTTCTCAAAGTATTGCTAAGATGCTTCCTACAATCCACCAAAATGAACAAATAAGGATTATCATTGTCATTACCTAAAAAAAGAATGCAACAATTGAAATGATTTTACAAATAAACTTGGTAATTTTTCAAGTTAGAAAGAATAGATATGCGTCCTTACCATGCAAATATAAACATAACAATGTAGTTTTTATCATATAATGCATACTTCAATAAATAGACAGGCTAGATTCATAACATGAATACAATACAATATGCACAAGACATAATCAAACACATAATCTCCATATTGCTTATAACATATATCTTGTCCAATAGATCATGATATAATTATTCATTAGGCCATTAAGTGTAAAACTTTTTCCATGTCATATATAAAAAAACATATGGATGATTCATATTAAAACATGCAAATTTCATAATGCACATAATACATATTCCATAACACGTATATCAATACTTGATACGAACCTAGGATGACCTGTGCCTAACCAGTATTATATTAGCGCGGATATAATTATGTTCAAGTTCTAATGGTCACCTCAACCCCTAATCAACCTGTGATTAGAAACCTTGGTATAATGAAGATGCCACAATAGGTGATGGATATCCTATTGATAAGTCAAACTAAAACACTCATTCATTAATGGTGTTTTAGGTGTTCAAAGAGAACAAAAAGAATTCAATCTCATAATTAATTTTCTGTCTGAATAATGTACTGAATATTATTGATAAAACAAGCTCTTTAATAGGCTAAAAATTACAAAATAAAACCCTAATTATCTAGGTAAAACCGGCCACCAAAGAATAGGAAACCTAGCTTGGCCAAAATTTCTCTCATTTCCTAATCTAATTTGGATTAATTAATTCCTTTATTTTGAATTAGGAAACTAGTTGACTAGTTTGACTACTTGTTTGGGGTCCAAATTAGCTTTCATATGCCATGTAGGATGCCAAATATGATTAATAATGATTCCCACACATTGCCTCTTGATTGGAATAAGTCAAACAAGAAGAAAAGTCAAAGCTAGAGGCTAAACAACATATTTTCTGCCAAATTGAGATGCTGTCTGTACAAGTCATTTTTAGATGCTTTTGATTCTGCCTTAGCTGGATTCCATGTCCTTTTAATGATATTAATTGAGCTCATGAAGTGTTGGAAGCATTCCTTGCTGCTCGGAGTCCAAATTTGCATGAAAACAGCTACCTGGGTTCATATCGGCTTCCACCACTCGGATGCTTAGAATAGGCTTTGTATCTTTGAGTATGGACAAGCTCTTTTGAGAATTAACTACTTCATATAGAAATACTCCCAGGTTGTCCTTAAACCTCTTGGCTTGAGCTCTAGTAATCGGCCTAGTCTTCATCTATATTTGGTCGGCACCTTAGTAAGTTGTCGATTGTACGGCCTCGAGCGGATTCTCATCATTCACTTCCCCTTGAAAAAGAATTTGTCCTCAAATCAAGATCACCACCTACAGCAATATTAAATGTAGCACCAACATTATACTCACCCGGCAAATCAAGTTTGCAAGCATTGTCATTAATCTGCTCCAAAACTTGAAAAGATCCATCTCCTCGGGCATAAGCTTTGACTTTCTTTGTTCAGAAAACCTCTCCTTCCTTAAGTACAACCAAATCAAATCTCCTGGGTCAAACACTATCACAAAAAATACTATAAATACCAATTCATCTTTACAGAAATCACATTTTTTAAAGTTAGCAAATAATCTCTCCCATATTTTCAAATTTCCACTAAGTAAAGCTCTCAAAAATGCAGATAAAGTTCTATACCAAAAAAAAAAACATCTTTAAATAAGCATCTTTATAAATCATAACCAGCAAAGGTTTATCATTCAAAAATTTCTTTTTAACCTCACCCAAGCATAGATAAAAAAATCTTTTTCTTCTTTTCTTTTTTCTCTCTTTCCTTCCCACGCATGAATTCAATGGGTTTTACATCACTCTCGGCTTTTGCACCAAATTTCTCACTCTCGGGTTTATTATAATTTTTTCACTCAACCTGGGTTTTAGAGGACTTACCTTGGAAAACAAACTTAAATTTTCCCTCTTGAATGGATGGTGAAACCATTGGTGCCATACTAGTCTTCGCTTTGAGCCTCTCGGCTTCCCTCCTTTGTTGCATTTGTAATTGGTCTCTAAAAACCTCCTTCGGGGTCAATGGCTCCAGCTTAACCTTCTTACCTTTAAACTTAAAAACAATGGAGTTCTATCTCCCATAATATATGGCATCTCTATCAAATTGCCATGGCCTTCCCAACAATATGTGACCTGCATGCATAGGAACAACATCACACAATACAACAACCACATATTTATCTATGCTGTTTATTTACTTTCATTTCTCCACTATCATTAAGCTATTGTAATCTATATGGTTCTGGATGTTTAATAGTTGTTAAGCCTAATTTATCAATCATAATGTTACTAATTACATTTGTACAACTTCCAGTATCAATTATCATACTATAAATCTTACCTTGAATTTCACATTGGGTGTGGAAGATATTTTCTCTTTGAACTTGATCCTCATCCTTGTATATAGCCAGCACTCTCCTAGAAACCAAGTTTAATTTGGCATTGAATGCATGCAAGGTTTCAACTTCATCCTCAAAGTCTTCCTCACCTTGCTCGGTTTCATCTCCACTTTCTCGACTTCCCAATTCTAGCTCACAATCACCCTTTAACACCATGATTCTTCTATTTGGGTATTAGCTGGCGATGTGTCCTCGTCGCTGGCACCTAAAACAAACAATTTCTCTAAACCTTGAAGGTTTAGGAGTCTAGAGCCACTTCAAATCTCTACGGGACCAATAACCAGGGCAAGAGCACAGAGGTCTAAAGAAGCACTAAATGGTTTAATCCAAGAGGTGTTCACGTCCCAAGGAAGCAAGTTCATTACTAAAGATGAACCAAAATTGGTCCATATGATTGGAACGGAGGATGCCAACATGAAAGAAAGCCTAACGCATGGAATCCAACTTTTGCCACGTGGAGGGTGATTTGCGCTTACATGGCATCCAACTACGCTTTGCCGAATTTTATAATTGGGAAACATCAGTTTTTATTTTATGTTTTGATTAGATTTTGGCATGTTGTCTATTTTATTTTTCCAATTTAGTTTTATTAGGTTTTTAAATTACTTTCCTATTTTTATTAGGAAACTAGGAAGTAAATTAGGTTTTCTAAACCTAACCAAATTAGGTTTCCTAAACCTAATGTTTGGCCACATTTATTTTAGGAAAATTTAGGAGTGCTTTGTAATTTATTTTGCCTATTTAAAGGCACATAAGTCATGAATAAATTTCAGAATAAAATTTTGATTCAAAGTGAGCGTGATTCTTTTGGTTCTCTAAGAACTATATCGACTTTTCAAGCTTTACTTGTAGAGTTCAAATTTGACTTATCAATAGGTTATTCCGCACCCTATTGTGGCATCTTCACCATACCAAGGTTCTTACCTCAAATATAGGTAACGGGTCGAGGTCTTCCATTGATAACTTGTAATTAGATGGTCTAAATCAATCTTTGTTATAAGTTTAGGAGCAGGTCGTCCTAGGTTCGTATCTTGGTTTTTTTTGCGATTTTTAGCATTAGGTTAGAAATTGCATCTTTGATTTCTTTGGTTGTTCTTTGCATTTGGGTTGCTGCATTTTCCTTTGCATTTTGTTTTTCACATTCTAGTTTCTAATTCCACTTTGTAAATCTCATTCCAATTTGTTCTTCACATTCTAGTTTCTTTTGTTTGTGCCAAATTTCTTGTTAAGCTTTCATCATTGCCTTTTTCTTGTTACTTTTCATTCTATTTGTCTTTTTAGTCTTATTTTCATAACTGTTTGATAGGTCTATTTGGATTGTTACTTGCTAGTTTGTTTTAGTTTGAAATTAGTTTGCAACGAACCAAATAGAATTACTAAAGTGGTAAAAGGCAAGAGAGGTGAGAATTATAGAGGGTAAAAGCCGAACTATAATTAGAGTGCAAACACGAGTGAATTGAGACCCTGAATTTAAGCGAGACACGTAAGGGAGTTTTGTTAGGTCCTTTTTACTAACAAGTTCTACAAGAAAATCATGTTACAAGACAAAAGCAAAGACAGCATGGATGAAACTCCAGGTGTGGCTGATCCGAAGTTATACATTCAAGCCATGGTGGGAGAACTTCAAAGAGCACTACAGTTGGAGAGGGGGCAGATCCATGATAGGTTAGATAGGATGGAATAATCAATCCAAACGCCGTAACAACAACCTCCACAAAGGTTTGCTCATGGACGTGGTAGAGGAAGGAATACTCCAAGAAGGGAAGATTGGGAATGAGTGGGATATGACTATGAGGAAGAAGAGGAAGACATTGGTTCGGGAACCAATCAGTTCTGTGGGAGAGAGAGGTTAGACCGAGGCAATGACTATGGAGGAATTAAGATGAAAATACCATCATTCCAAGGTAAAAGTGATCTAGAAGCATATCTCGAGTGGGAGAAAAGGATTGAGATGGTATTTGATTGGCAAAACTACTCCGAGGCTAAGAAGGTTAAATTAGCCATTGTTGAATTCACGGACTATGCTATTGGATGGTGGAATAAAGAGACACTCTCTAGGAGGTGAGTAGGACAAAGACCTATAGATACATGGAAGGAGATGAAGGCTTTGATGAGGAAGCGTTTCGTACCAAGCCATTACTATAGAAGCATTTTTCAGAAACTACAAAGCTTGTCTCAAGGAAATAAGAGTGTGGAGGACTATTATAAGGAGATGGAAATCCTTATGATGAGGACTAATGTTGAGGAGGATAGGGAGGCTACAATGGCACGTTTCTTGGCTGGTTTGAATAAGGAAATAGCAAATCAAGTGGACTTGCATCATTATGTGGAGATTGAGGAGATGTTGCACATGGCCATCAAAGTAGAGTAATAACTCAAGAGGAGGGATACCACAAGACCTAGTATAGCTCAAAACACTTGGAAAGAAAGCCTAACCACATGGAAACCCAATCGGTCCAAGTTTGAAGATAAAGCCACCATACGGCCTAAATCCCAAGTTAAGGCCGAATCATCCTCATCCAAGCAAGTAAGTAAATCCGATTCATCTTCAACTAGAAATCAAGATATCATGTGCTTTACATGTCAAGGCAGGGGTCATATTGTAAGTCAATGTCCAAATAGGAGGTCATGGTGATCTAGAAAAATGGAGACATTGAAACTGAAAAGGAAGAGTCGGACAATGAATCCATGCCACCATTAGAGGACATTGGTATTGAAGATGAAGAAGATTACATGTATCCTTGGTGGGGATTTGTCATTGGTTACTAGAAGAGCTCTAACTATATACAAAGATGAGAAGGAAGTGCAACGGGAGAACATCTTTCATACTCAGTGCAAAGTCAAGGATAAGGTATGTAGCATGATTATTGATGGTGGGAGTTGTACTAATGTTGCTAGTGTTACTATGGTTGAAAAACTAGGTTTACCCACTATGAAGCATCCAGAACCATATAAGCTACAATAGCTTAATGATTGTGGAAAGTTGAAGGTGAATAGGCAAGTGAAGATTGCATTCTCTATTGGTGATTATGAAGATGAGGTTATTTGTGATGTGGTACCAATGCAAGCTGGTCATTTGCTTTTGGGACGTCCGTGGCAATTTGATAGAGATACTAATCATTATAGTCATACTAACAAGATTGTCTTCAATTTCAAGGGTAAACGAGTGGTGCTTATGCCAATGACTCCTAAATAGGTTTTTGATGATCAATTGGCATTAAAAAGGAGGAAAGAAGCTAAACAACAACAAAATCAAGTTGTGTCCAACAACCAAATGAAGAAAAAGAGTGGTGAGGCTGAAAGTGTGAGACAAAAAGAAAAGAAAAAGAGTGGAAAGAAAAAAGAGAGTTTTTATGCAAAACAGAGTGAAATGAAAAAGCTTTTTTGTTGTAGAAAGCCTATGATTGTAATGATACAAAAAGGCATATATGAATCATTTAACTAACCTAATGAATCTGTTTAGCCTAGTTCAATTGTTTCTCTTTTGCAGGAGTTCGATGATGTCTTTCCTGAGGAGATTCCAAGTGGGTTACCACCGATTAGAGGGATCGAACATCAAATTGATTTTGTTCCAGGATCAACAATTCCAAACAAATTTGGAGTACTATTGCTGCACCTTTGAGATGTTTCCCTATGTCATTCGCTATAAGCAAGGTAAGGAAAATATTGTAGCTGATGCATTATCCCGCAGGTATGTATTACTTTCTACTTTAGATGCTAAATTACTTGGTTTTGAACAAATTAAAGAATATCATGCTTTAGATCATGGCTTTGGTGAAATCTACAAACTTTGTGAAAAGCATGCTGAGGAAAAGTTTTATAGATTTGAAGGATTCTTGTTTAGGGAAAATAAACTTTGTGTGCCAAGTTGTTCTTTTCGTGATTTACTTGTTAGAGAATCTCATTGTGGGGGATTAATGGGACATTTTGAAATAGCTAAAACCTTAGCTGTTCTACAAGAGCATTTTTATTGGCCACATATGAAAAGAGATGTAGAAAGAATTTGTGATAGATGCATTAAATGTAAGCAATCTAAATCACGGCTGCAGCCACATGGGTTGTACATGCCACTTCCTATACTTAACCATCCTTGGGTAGACATTTTTGTGAACTTTGTTCTAGGGTTACCTAGAACATGGAAGGTTGGGATTCAATTTTTATGGTTGTGGATAGGTTTTCTAAAATGGCACATTTCATTGCATGTCATAAAATCAATGATGCATCTCATATTGCTGATTTGTTCTTTAAAGAAATTGTTAGGTTGCATGGAATGCCTAGAACAATTGTATCTGATAGAGATGCAAAATTCTTAAGTTACTTTTGGAAAACATTGTGGGCTAAGTTGGGTACTAAATTGTTGTTTTTTACTACTTATCATCCACAAACTGATGGACAAACAGAGGTATTAAATAGAACTTTGCCTAGTTTGTTGCTTGTTTTGATAAGTAAGAATATCAAAATGTAGGAAAAATGTTTACCTCATGTTGAATTTGCTTACAATAGATCTGTACATTCAGCCACTAAATTTTCACCCTTTGAAATCGTATATGGTTTTAATCCTTTAACTCCATTGGATTTAACACCTTTACCTTTGAGTGAGACGACTAAAGCTAATATTGAGAGGAGAACCGAACAATACATGAACCAAGCAAACAAAGGGCGCCAACAAGTTGTTTTTGAGCTTGGAGATTGGGTTAGGTTGCATTTGAGGAAGGAAAGATTTCCCGCCCAAAGAAAGTCTAAACTCATGCCACGTGGAGATGGTCCATTCCAAGTATTGGAGAGAGTTAATGACAATGCATACAAGTTGGATCTTCTAGGTGAGTATAATGTAAGTGCTACTTTTAATGTCACTGATTTATCTCCTTTTTGTGCAGGTGATGATTTGCGGACAAATCCTTTTCAAGAGGAGGGGAATGATGAGGGCATGATTAGGAGCACCCCAAGATGGAGTCCAAAGCCACTTTAAATCTCTACGGGACCAATAACCTGGGCAAGAGCAAAGTGGTTTAAAGAAGCACAAAATGGTTTAATCAAAGAGGTGTTCACATCCCAAGAAAGCATGTTCATTACTGAAGATGAACCAAAATTGGCGATATGATTGGAACGGTGGATGCCAATGTGAAAGAGAGCTTGACGCAAGGAATCCTACAGCATGGTGATATGGCAAGTTTTGATGACATGGATGATGATATGGCATCCTATGGTGACATGGCACTTTTGCCATGTGGAAGGTGATATGCACCTACATGGCTTTCAACTAAGCTTGGCTGAATTTTATAATTACGAAAACATTAGTTTTTGTTTGTCTTGATTGGATTTTGGCATGTTGCCTGTTTACTTTCCTAATTTAGTTTTTATTAGGATTTCAAATTACTTTCCTAATTTTATTAGAATTGAATTGGTCAAAGAATTAAAGGCCATTCAAATTATGCAACTATGAGTTAAATTAGGTTTTCTAAACCTAACCACATTAGGTTTCCTAAATCTAAGCAAATTAGGTTTCCTAAACCTATCAAAATTAGGTTTCCTAAACCTAATTTTCGTCCATTATTATTCTATCATTATTTTTAGCAAATTTAGAAAGGCTTTGTAATTTATTTTGCCTATTTGAAGGCATAAAAGTCATGAATAAAAATTAGATTACAATTTTGATTCAAAGTGAGAGTGATTATCTTGGTTCTCTAAGAACTATATCGAACTTTTTCAAGCTTTGCTTGTAGAGTTCAAATTCGACTTATCAATAGGTTATTCCACACCCTATTGTAGCGTGGTCACCATACCAAGGTTCTTACCTCAAATATAGGTAATGGATCGAGATCTTCCATTGAAAACTTGTAATTAGACAGTCTAAATCAACCTTTGTTATGCGGTTTAGGACAGGTCATCCTAGGTTCGTATCATCTCCACTCCCTATAGCTCGGGAATCACCTTTGAATCCTATGGATTCCTCCTCATTAATTCTCAATGAACCATCTGCTACTCCTCTTCTCATCCTTGCGTCTGCCATGTTAGTAAATATATTGCAAAAATAAAATAAATCCTCACCAAAATCACTCCTTCATGTGTTTCGCTCAAATAAGGTCTAGATACTCGTGTTTGCACACTAGTTTTGGCTTTTATCCTCTTTTAAACTGACACACTCTTGCCTTTTTTCCCTCAAAGAATTATCTCAACGTTCTAATTAAAATACCCACAAAACAGCAATTAGATCACAAGTATGTTTTAATTAATCTTATCAACAAAAAAGTAGCAAAAAGCAAACAATACCGAGTGAAATAATAAAGCCCAGTTCTCGGCTTTTCTAAGCAAAAACAAGGTAAATCAACAAGCCAAATTTTGGAATGAAATAAAAGCTTTCCAAAATATGATTAAACCAATAAATCAAGGATAAAATATAGAGAAAGAAATTCAAACAAGAACAAGAATCAAATTGGACAAAAATATAGAATAGTTGTTGGTTGTTGTTCTTTGTAATTCAAGTTTTTATATCAAATCCTTTAACTAAGTTTAATCCAATAGTTTTAGCACCCAAAATTCAAATATCCAGCAGCAAGATTGAATTTCCAGCAACTTCAAATATTGAATAAATAAGCAACAACTCAGCTCCAACAAATTTCTAGTAAACAAATTCAAACTCCAAATTCAACGAAAATTGAACTTCTACAATTTTTTTTTATTCAGCTTTTCTTCTCCTTTGTTTTTTTTCACTCATAGAATATACACTCAACTGCAGTAGCAAGAATTAATAACAAAATTGCAATCCAACACCGAAATTCCACCAAACCCGTGACCACACAAAAACAAAACAAATTGCACAATTTTTAAGATTTTATGCAATATGATTTCAAAACTCTTTTTCGTTTTTTTTTTTTTAATATATGAATGCAACCAATTAAGATTAAAACAGCAAAGAAAAATCAACAATAAACCAAATTAACAAGAACAATGATGAAAAACAACCAATAAACCAGGAAGCAAAAAATACAGTAAAACAAGGAAACCTAATTTGATTAGGAATATATTTTTTTTTTAATGCATAATGTGTATGAAATGGATGCAACCTTAAACTAATGCTAAAATTGAAAAATAACACAAAAATAAAGAAAATAAACAAGATAGATCAAACCTGAATGAAATTTGCCTCTGATACTAAATGATACGAATATAGGTTGACTCGCACCTAAACCCGTATTACATTAGCCCGGATCTTAATTAAGTTCAAGTTCTTATGGAAAAACATTAACCCCTAATCAACCTGTGATTAGAAACCTTGGTATGATGAAGACGCTACAATTGGTTATGGAAGTCCTAAAACAAAAAGTCAAAATCAAATAGGAAAACAATTGAGTATCTTTTAAACTAAGCTGTCTTTGACCAATCAATGAGCAATTTTAGCTCCAAATCAGCTCCCATATGCCATGTAGGATACCAAATAGGATTATCATTAAGTCCCACATGTTTCCCTTTATTAGAACAATGAGAAAATGCCAACTCAGCAAAATATAGTAAAGCCAGTAAAACAGGCCAACTTTTTCCCTTATGCGCACAAGGCCTTTTTAATTGCTTTTGATTCTGCCTTGGCTTGATTCCACAACCTCTTATTGTTATTCATTGATTCCATGAAGTGTTGGAACCATTTCTTGCTGCCCGGAATCCATATTTGCATTAAAACAGCTTCCCAAGTCTGTAATGGCTTTCACCACATAGATACTCAAAATAGGCTTTGTATCTTTGGGTATGGCCAAGCTCTTTTGAGAATGGTAACTCCATGAATAAAGACAGTCAGGTTATCCTTAAATATTTTAGCTTGATCCCTATTAATTGGCCCAGTCTTCCTCTGTAATGGATCAGCACCCCAGTGGATTGTCGGTTGTGCGGATTCGGGCAGATTCTCATCATATATATATATATATAAACATAAAATCAAAAATTATATATATATATATATATCTCATAAAATCCAAATTAGATAATGGATATTTAATAAACACACATGCTAAATGGCATGCCCAAATAATTAAATAAAGAAATATATCAATAAATAGATAAATAATAAACGAATAATTAAATAAATTATCTACATAAATAAGTAAGCAAATAGATAAACAAAATATTATTCTATCCTTAGTTCGAGATAATCTTTTAATCCCTTTTTTGGAATTTTATAAAATACATATTTAACAACAATTGGTTAAATATATGATTCCTTTAACTGTATCTTTTAATAATAACTAATTAAATAAATAAAATATACTTATAAATATATATACACACACAAATTTAATTATACTCACATACTCATATATATATATATATATATGTCCACATATATATACAATCTTTTAACAAGCATATACACATTCATATTTATTCATATTTGTTCACATATATAAATATAATCTTTTAAAAAAGTATCTATATATATATATATATACTCATATATTCACAATATATATACATCTATGCACATGCCAGAGGTGTACACGCATATACTTATATATATATATATATATGTATATACAAAATATATATATATATATATATATATATTTACAAACATATATGCACATATCTATACATAAACATGTCTTCATACAATTTAACACAATTTTCACATTAAATACAAAAATTTACTGAAAAATGACAATATTCCAAATACACCACCATAACCTACAAACAAGGTATCAATGGAAAGCTAAATGAATGACGAATGATAACCTAACCTCCATTAAGCTCAACATTACCCGTGGTGGCCAAATTTTCAGTCGAAAGCCATTGTTAAACTCACCTTCTTCATTAACCACAAATGAGCTCGAATTGAGCTAAACAGAGGTTACCATCGGCTTCAAGAAGTCCAAATTAGGGGGAATTGATAGAAAACTTGGCCAGAATCAACTAGAATTCAATGATCAAATGATAAGGCTACCACCGACTTCCATGGCCATTTTCTAGCATGTGCTTGACGGACTAGCGAACAGAAAGCACTGTGGGGTCGTTGATTGATGATGGCCGTGAGAAGTGGGCTAGCTAAAATCATGTCAATTTCCCCATGGAGGTTACTACCATGCATGAAGAGGAAAAAAAGAGAGCCACCTCTATTAGGGATTGAGAAGAACAAGGGAAAAAAGAAAAGAAAAGAAAATGTGAAAGAAAAAAGAAAAATGGAAAAGGATACATGGTAAAGTCCAATTGTGACACGTGGAATGTGTCAAACTTTGACACATGGCACCACTCAAATTGTGATGCTTGGCACCTGATAGATATATTTTTAAACACCCCGCTTGATGTGATTTCACCCGTGCCCGTTCAACCGACTACGCGCTAGGGTATGGGTCCCATACAAATGAAGATGGGGTCAATCACCAAGGCATAAGTTAAGAGATTTAAGGACAACTTGGCTGGATTTATTCATGGAGTGATTCAATCTCAAGAGAGCATGACAATACCTAAATATACAAGATCCGTTTTAAGCCTCCAAGTGGTGGAGACCGATACAGACCCGGGTAGCTATTTTCGTGCAAATTTGGACTTTAGGCAGCAAGGAATGGTTCTAACACTTCATGAACTCAATTAATATCATAAAGAGGACATGAAATCCAGCCAAGGTAGAATCAAAAGCATCTAAAAAGGAATTGTACGGACAGCCTCTCAATTTGGCCTAAAATGTGCTGTTTTGCCGTTGGCTTTGACTTTTCTTCTTGTTTGACTTATTCCAATCAAGGGGAAACGTGTGGGAATCATTATTAATCATATGTGGCATCATACATGGCATATGGAAGCTGATTTGGAGCTCAAACAAGCTACAGATTGGTCAAAAATACCTTAGTAATCAAATTGGTCAACTAGTTTCCTAATTTGATTTTGACTTTTAGTTTTAGGAAATTAGTCTTTTATTTTGATTTTTATTTATTTATTTTTTGGAAAAATGATTTTAAGAAAGTTATTATTTTAGTATTTCAATTGTAAATTAATTTATTCCTAATTCAAAATAAAAGAATTAATTAATCCACATTAGTTTACAAAACTAAGAAAAATTTGGCACTTTCCTTTTCTCTACTTTCTTTTTCTCAACACTTTGTGTCCGGTTTTGAATTAATTTTTTAGGGCTTTTGCTTTGTAATCTTAGCCTATTTAAAGACTTATTTTCAATGAAAAACAAAGCTTGAATTTTATACAGAAAATTATTTGTCAGATTGAGTTCTCTTTGTTCTTCTGAACACCTAAAACACCATTAGTGAATGAGTGTTTTAGTTTGACTTATCAAGAGCCCTTCCATCACCTATTGTGGCGTGTTCATTATATACCAAGGTTTATAATCATAGGTTGGTTAGAGGTCAAGGTGACCATTAGAACTTGAATATAATTAGATCCCGGCTAATATAATACGGCTTTAGGAGCAGGCCGTCCTAGGTTCGTATCAATTGGTATCAGAGACAAATTTTGTTCAAGTTTGATCTATCTTTATTTGCTTGATTGACTTGTTTTTATGTTATTCTAAAATTTTAACATTAGTTTAGGGCTGCTTCTATCATCATACACGTTCTGCATATTAAAAAATAAATAAAAATTCATTCCTAGTCAAATTAGGTTTTCCTTGTTTTACTGTATTTTTTGTTTCCTAGTTTGTTGATTGTCTTTCATCATTGTTCTTATGAATTTGGATTATTGTTGATTTTTCTTTTCTGTTTTGGTCTTAATTATTTGCATTCATATATTCAAAAAAAAAAACAAAACAAAACAAAACAAAAGAGAGAGTTTTGAAAGCATATTGCATAAAAAACCTAAAATTGGTGCAATTTGTTTTTTTTTTTTTTTTTTTTGGTTTGTTTGAAGAGTGGTCTCGGGTTTGGTAAATTTGTGGCTTTAGAATTGAAATTTTTGGTGTTGATCCTTGCTACTACAGTTGTTTTATGATCTGTGAGTAAAAAAAAAAAAAGAAACAGAACAAATATAAAAAAAAATGCACATTTTTATTCTTGTTGTTGGAGGCCATGGGTTTGGTGAGTTTTTGCTGTTGGAATTGCAATTTGTTTGCTAATTTTTGTTACTGGAGTTGTTTTTAATATTCAGTAAAAGAAGAAGAAGAAGAAGAAGAAGAAGAATAAGAAGAAAAAGCCGAATAAAAAAAAATTCGGTTTGTTGAATTGGGTGTCGAAATTTTTTGCTAGAAATTTCTTGGAGCTGCTGTTTTGTTGATTATTTATTCAACATTTGGAGTCTCTGGAGAATTATTTATATTGTTGGATATTTAAATTTTGGGTGCTTAAATTATTTGGATTAAAATTAGTTAAAAGATTTAATATAAAACTAGAATTACAAGAATAATAACCAACACTATTCTTTAATTTTGTTCGAATTGATTCTTGTTCGTGTTTGAAATTCTTTTTCTAAAATTTTATTCTTGAATCCTTAATTTCTTACCATCTGGTCCAGTTCTTATTGTTTTTGAAATTTTCTTTGTTAATTTGCCTTATTTTGCCTAGAAAAGTCGAAAATTAGATTTCACCAATTCATTCTGTATTGCTTGCTTTTGCTACTGTTTTGTTGATAAGTTAAATTAAAACATACTTGTGATCTAATTTCTGTTTTGTGGGTGTTTTAGTTAGAATTTTGAGATAATTCATTTAGTGGAAAAAGGCAAGAGTGTGTGAGCCTAAAAGAGGGTAAAAGTCGAAACTAGTGTGAAAACACAAGTGTTGAGACCTTGATTGAATGAAACACATGAGGGAGTGATTTTTGGTGAGAATATATTTTATTTTGCATTATTTATACTAACATGGCAGATTCAAGGTTAAGGAGAGGACATCCACCACTAAGAATCAATGAAAAAGAATCCGTAGGATTCCATGGTGATTCCCGCGCTACGGGGAATGGTGAGCAAAAGGACATGAGGGCTATCTTAGAACAATTGCAGCGGATGAATGCTCAATTTGATCACATAAATCAAAGGATGGATAGAATAGAAACATCTCATGGTGGACCGAATTTGAGGCAAGAGTTCCATGAAGGTCAAGGTCGAGGTAGAGGAGGCCGTGGATGACCTAGAAAGGAGTTTGAAGAGGAATATTTTTGGAGATGATTTTGAGGAAGGAATGGATGAAACACTTGCTGTACAAGAGAGGCTAGGCCATGGGAGACATAGGAGACAGGAGGTAGATGATGATCTTGGCAACATCAAGGTAAACATACCACCTTTCATGAGAAAAAGTGACCCGGAGGCATACTTGGAGTGGGAGGAGAGTATGGAGATGATCTTCGATTGCCACAACTATTAGGAGGCTAAGAAGGTGAAATTGGCAGCAATGGAGTTTGGACATTATGCACTCTAATGGCAAACTAATGAGCAAAGCACTCGAAGGAGAGTAGGTGATAAATTGATCACTACATGGCGACAAACGAAAGGAGCCATGAGGAAGCGATTTGTACCATCACACTATCATATGTTACTGCATCAAAGGCTTCAATCTTTATCTTAAGGAAGTTGGTTCGTGAAGGATTATTTCAAGGAAATGAAGATGTTTATGATGAGGTTAAGCATGAATGTAGATAGAGAAGCAACCATGGTAAGGTTTCTTGGTGGTTTGAATCGTGAGATAGCCAATCAACTAGAATTGCAACAATATGTGGAATTGGAGGAGATGTTGCATGTGGCTATTAAATTTAAGCATCAATTCAAGAGGAGGGGTGTAGGCTCATGGTTTGGAGGTGTTTCCAATAGTGGACGATCAAATCCAAGTGGTTGGAGAAACAATCCTACCTTTGAAAACAAGCCAAAGCTGAAAGTTGGAGAAGAGAGTTCAAATTGGCCAAAAAAGGAGTCCAAATCCAAATCTATCCAAGCACCAAAGAATGACGTCAAATCTAATCCTAAACCGTCAAGATCTAGAGAAATTATTTGTTTTAAGTGCCAGGGACGAGGACACTTCGCTAGCCAATGCCCGAATAGAAAAATCATGGTGTTAAAGGGTAATGATGAGTTAGAATCGGAAAGTGAAGAAAGTGAAACAAGGAGAGGAAGAACTTGAAGATGAAGCTGAGACACTCCATGCATCCAATGCCGAATTAAACTTGATTTCTAGGAGAATACTTGCTGTATACAAGGATGAGGATCAAGTTCAAAGGGAAAATATCTTCCACATCCAATATGAAATCCAAGGTAAGATTTGTAGTATGATTATTGATAGTGGAAGTTATACAAATATTATTAGTAATATTGTGGTTGATAAATTAGGCTTCACAACTATTAAACATCCTGAACTATATAGATTACAATGGCTTAATGATAGTGGTGAGATGAGAATGAATAAACAAGCCAAGGTAAAATTTAGCATAGATACATATGTGGATGTTATTTTGTGTGATGTTGGGCCTATGCATGTCGGATATATTCTATTAGGTAGACCATGGCAATTTGATAAAGATGCTACTCATTATGGTCGAGAAAATTGTATTGCTTTTAGATTTAAAGGTAAAAAGGTCAAGCTGGAGCTATTAACTCCCAAGGAATTGTATAGAGATCAATTACAAATACAACAAAGGAGGGAGGCCGAAAAACTCAAGGAGAAGGCTAGTATGGCACCAACGGCTTCACCAATCATCTAAGAAGGTAAGTCCGAGCTTGCTATTCAAGGTAAGTATTCTAAGACTTAAACTGAGTGGAAAAATCATAAGAAAGCCAAATGTAGGGTGAGCAAAATGGAGAAACCTGAGAGCCATTGTGAGAAACCCGCGAGGGAGGGAAGTTGTGTGGTGGCCGTGAGTGAGAAAGGAAAAGAAAGAAAAGAAAGGAAAAATAAAAATTTTTATTTGAGCTTTGGGGATGTTTATAAAGCCATCTTGAGTAAGAAACCATTTCTGGTCATGAATTATAAAGATACTTATTTAAAGATGCTGTTGTTGTTTAGAACTTTATCTGCATTGTTGAAAACTTTACTTTGTGGCAATTTGAAAATTATAAAGAGATTATTTGTTAACTTTAAAAAGTGTAATTTTTGCCATAATGAGTATGTATTTTTAGATTTTGTTGTGATAGTGTTTGAACCAAGAGATTTGATTTGGTTGCACTTACAAAAGGAAAGGTTTCCAAAACAAAGAAAATCAAAGCTTATGCCACGCGTGGAGGGACCTTTTCAAGTTTTGGAGCGGATTAATGAAAATGCTTACAAACTTAACTTACCGGGTGAGTATAATGTTAGTGCTACATTTACTATTGCTAACTTATCTCCTTTTGCTGTAAGTGATGGTTTTGATTTAAGGACAAATCCTTTTCAAGAGGAGGATAATGATGTGATTCCACTCGTGCCCATTCAACTGACTACCCACTGGGGCACAGGTCCTATACAAATGAAGATGGGGCCAATCACTAGGGCACAAGTTAATAGATTTAAGGACAACTTGACTGGCTTTATACATGGAGTGATTCAATCTCAAGAGAGTATGACAATACCTGAAGATACAAGATCCATTTTAAGCTTCCAAGTGGTGGAGACCGATAAGGACCCGGGTAGCTATTTTCGTGCAAATTTGACTCCGAACAGCAAGGAATGGTTCTAACACTTCATGAACTCAATGAATATCATTAAAAGGACATGTAATCCATCCAAGGTAGAATCAAAAGCATCTAAAAAGGACTTGTACGGATAGCCTCTCAATTTGACCGAAAATGTGTTGTTTTGCCGCTGACTTTGTCTTTTCTTCTTGTTTAACTTACTCCAATCAAGGGGAAACGTGTGGGAATAATTATTAATCATATTTGGCATCATACATGGCATATGGAAGCTGATTTGGGGCTCAAACAAGCTGGAGATTGGTCAAAGATACTTTAGTATTCAAACTAGTTAACTAGTTTTCTAATTTGATTTTAACTTTTCGTTTTAGGAAATTAGTCTTTTATTTTGATTTTTATTTATTTATTTGCTGGAAAAATTAGTGAATGAGTGTTTTAGTTTGACTTATCAATAGGTCTTCCATCACCTATTGTGGCGTCTTCATTATATACCAAGGTTTCTAATCACAGGTTGGTTAGGGGTTAAGGTAACCATTAGAACTTAAATATAATTAATCTGGGTTAATATAATACGGGTTTAGGAGCAGGTCGTCCTAAGTTCGTATCACCGCTTTTTCACTACTCTATCAAAACTACCAAAAAATCAGTATCAATAAAACAATTATAAATTCTATTGAAGCATATCTTCTTGACCGTAGATTCAAATTAGGCCCACCAATGGTTTATGGATTCCTATGGACGAGCACAGTTAAAAAGTCAATGTGGGCTCTCCCAATCAGTCCAGACCACAGCTTGTTATGATCATAACTTTTTAATCTCAACACCGATTTTAGCATACTAATAGTCTATGAATTCAAATTGATAAGTACTTCACCAGATGTCTTGGTCAAAGCGAAAATCATTTCGCAATAAAAAGTCAGCCATCGGATCCATTTGGTCAAGCCCGATCAACCTTTGTCAAACTTAGTCAAAAATTCAAATTTGGAGTTTTTTTCAAATCAGGGTGTTACACCACTCACCATTAAATTCAAACCAAGCCTAATAACAATCTCATATCTCCAAAAATTCACATAGAAAAGTTTAACAAACCATGTCAGGACCTTTTCAGAGTTATCTATCGGAACCTTAGGATAGCCCCAACTAGGGAAAATCTCATTGAAACTTCTATAGAAAATTCAACAGCACCTCCTCTATAAAATTGACTTTCACAAATATTCCTTACACAAGAGACTCACTCAAAAAGTACACATTTACCTAAAAAAAAGAAAAGAAAAGGAAAAGAAAATGAAAAAGGAAAAAGAAAAGAAAAGAAAAATGGAAAGGACATGTGGCCAAGTCCAACTGCAACACATGGTAGGTGTTAGACTATCTATCGAATTGTGACATTTAGCACTTGTCAAATATATTTTTAACCACTCCCCTTTTTCACTGCTATATAAAAACAACCCTGAAAAACCAGTACCGGTAAAACAATTATAAATTCTACCAAATCATATCTTCTAGGCTGTATGTCCTAATTAAGCATGCTGCTAGTCTAATAATGTATATCAATAAACACTATCATATGATACATAAGTCAAAACAAAAATCCCCACTCTTTAAAATTCAACGTGGCCTTGCCTAATCAATCTAAAAGGCATGTTGCTATGACCATAATTTCCTAACCTTAGCTTCGATTTTAGCATATGAATAGTCTACAAACTCAAGTTAACAAATACTTCACCATGATGCCTTGATCAAAGCTAAATTCCTTTCATAATAAAAAGTCAACCATTGAATCCACTTGGTTAATCCCGATAAATCCTAATTAAACTTAGTCAAAAATTAAAATTTGAAGTGTTTCTTGGATCGAGGTGTTACAACACTTGCCATTAAATTCAAACCAAGGTCAATAACAATCTCATATCTCTAACAACTCACATAGAAGAGTTTAGCAAACCATGTTAGGACCCTCCTAGAGTTGTCTATCAAAATCCGATAGCACCTCACCTATAAAATTAACCTTCTTAGATACTCCTTACATAGAAAACTCACTCCAGAAGTATAGATTGGCCAAAAGGAAAACAAAATAAAGGAAAAGAAAAGAAAAAGAAAAAAGAAAAAAGAAAAGCGAAAAAGGGAAAGGACATGTGGCGACATATGGCACATGTCAAACATCAACACATGGCACCTGTAAGATATATTTTATACATCCCCTTTTTCACCATAAAAGAAAATAGGAGAGGACACATGGGGAATTGCAATTGCGACACATAGACTTGTCAAATTTTGAGACTTGGCACCTTTTAGATATATTTTTAAACACCCCTTTTTAACTATTATATAAAAACTATCCAGAAAAACAAGTACCAGTAAAACAATTCTAAAATCTATAGAACTATATCTTCTTGACCATAGGTCAAAACTAAGGGTGCTGCTAGTATACAAATTCATATGATATAAAAAGTCAAAATAAAATTCCCCATAGTTAAAAAGTCAACCTGAGCTTGCCCAATCAGCATGGATTGCACCTTGTTTGTTAAGACCCACCCAAGATATCTTACTAGAACTAAAGAAAAGACCTAACTGAAGAAACCCTACCTTCCTGTGGAAAATCTTACAGTATCACCCCTAAAGGTTTAACGTGCTTCAAAATTCCCTGCATAGAAAACACACTCTTATAAAACACCATTTTATTCCTCCTACCTTATTACAAAAATTTCCACAAAGATTGCACTTTGAATTAAAACAATTTAAATTAATTATAATCCAACATAGTATGGAGAGCATATTAGGGTTTACAACAAGCAAAGAATTTAATACAAATAATAGGATGTTAAGAACGAAACTTTACAAGAAAAGAAATAAAAGGAAAAGGTCTTCTTGGAACTCAATAGTAGAAAGAAAACATTTGGCTTGCCCCCACAACGTCAACACCTACTATACCTTGGCCTAGTGAAATAGATTTAAAAATAGAAAAATAATGAGATACTTATTATCTTTGTGAGTGACCCAACTACTACATAAAAATATAATAATATAATAATATAAAATACAGGCAATTAACAATAAAAAAATAACTAATCAAAATAAGAAATAAATAAAATTAAGAATTTCCTTTTAAAACCCTCACAATTTAACTAAGTTGGAAAAGTTCCCTTTTTTTAAACTATTTTCCCAAAACACATCATTTTTATATCCCTAAAAAAAATGAAATAATCACATAAATAATTTAAAATTAAAAATTTACATTGAAAATTTGATAACAAATTATATTTAGAATAAAATATCTTAAAGTAAAACGAAATCATAAATAAAATTTGTATTAGAAAAATTTAGTATAAAAACAAAATTAACATAATATATAAAATTTGGATTAAATAAAATAATTAAATAATAAAACTATATTTTAATTAATTTAAAACATCAATTTGAAATAAATAATAAAAATATAATAAAATACATTTTAAAACTTTTTTTTTTTTTGAAAAACATGTCAAGAAAATGACATGATGCACCACACTATATAGCAATGGGTGTCAGGCAGCACTCGGCCTCTCAAGTACCACTCTGATGAGAAAGTTAAAGAGAAAAACCTGCAACTGATCAGTTTGGCATCTCAAGGCATTGATGCTAATAACCAATCATCCTGCAATAAGAAGGGTTGATTAATGCTCACTGTGTAAAATACTTGCCAATCCTCAGGTTCATAGCTCCCAGAAGATGACCATATATAAATGCACACTAATCACAAATACAGTACAGAACCCTAGTATTATATAGTGTATCTGAAACCATAACATCGAAAATGTTACAAGTATCGAACATTTAATAAAATGCCACCGAACTTAGTACATTTTTCTAAACCCATAAAATTCCACATTTTCTTTTAAACCATCATCGTAAATCCAACAATCTAAAATATTCAATTTTAACCACAATAAATCAAAATTCATAAATATTTAAATACATAAAAATATTTTTCGCACAATAAATTAATATGATTATTTTTCTTAAATCCCTAAAATTGATTCTTGTAAAAATTACATTAAATCACATAAAATTTACATAGAAATAAGCATAAGCACACATAAATCTATTTTATTTTGTATGATAAATTTAACAACAAAATATAACAATTATTTAACTCTATAATTTTTTTAAAACAATAAATATAAATTTTATGCAACAAATATATTTAAATCACATAAAATCTACACAATAAAAATAAATAACAATTTTCATAAATCTTAAAACACATATAATATTTTTCAAAATTTTAAATAACAAAAAATATATATATTCAATAGCCCGAAAATAAATTTTGGAAAAGGACCACTCACCTCAAATGGAGGATCATTCAATATCCTCTATAAGATCAATCCCAAAGTTCACATGGGTGTCTAAAATATCAACAACACGCAACACCAATTAAAATAATATTTTGATCAGGTATAATATACATGGTTTACCAGGAAGAGCTAACATAAACTTTTTCCAAACTACACAAACTATATTTTAAAACGAAACTTATAATACAAGGATTACAAATTGAATCTTACCTCTTGGACATTGGATTGTTGGTGGTCGGGATCTAATCGGGAATCTTTGGGACTAATTATCCCCGAATCTCCCTATCTATCGAGATTTGGATAGAACAGACTTTAGATTTCAAAATATGGGGTTAGGGTTGGTAGACATGTCAAAAACTCACTAAAACCCAACGTTTCCAGTGAGCCTTCCCTGTCACCTGTAAACATTGCTAGTCCCAACACATCTGGCAACCACTAGCAATGAAATTTGGTAGGTTGGTTAGCCGAAGGGTAGGCAACATGATGGTAAGGATGGTGTAACAAAAGGTGGCCGGATTGAAAGAAATGGGCCGGTGACGTGAGCGACACTACCATTGAAAATCGCTTCGATCCTAGTGTGTCGCCAGCTTATTAACTGTGAAATTTTGTTGGCCGACCAGGTGGTTTGGCACATGCAAACTGATGGTGGTTGATGCATGGCAAATCAAGGCTAGGTGGTTTCTTTCTCCTCTGTCTTTTCTCTCTTCTTTTTCTCTCCCTTCTCTCACAACCTAAACAGCCAATTAAAACCACCTGTGAGTGCCACTGTGCATTCAAAGAATTGGTAAATGGATTAACCTGTGGCACAGTGTTGGTGGGCATTGTATATATATTTTTCACATAGACAAACATTATCTCCAAAAAATTTAGTAAGTCTATAATTTTTTAACCAAATGTCTGAATTAAATATGCCGTTAGTCCATGAACTCATATCGATGAGTAATTTACAATAATGTATAAGTAAAAATCAAAATTTACAAGAATAAAATGTTAAATGTGAAACCACTCAGACAGTTCAGATCGTGACCTATTTTGCTTATAAATTTTGAGCCACAGCTTCATTTTTGGCATGCTACTGGTTCACGAACTCAAGTTGACTTGTACCTCGTGATGGTTCCTTAGTCAATGCATGACTCCATCCATAACAAAAAGTGAATGTGGTCCCCACTCAACATGTGAAAAATTTTGGTGTACTTCGGGAAAAGGTGTTACGATATACCCCTTTACAAAAATTTCATCCATGAAATTTCATGCATCACTTGAAGAAGTAGGCATATTGATCGCACATCTGTGCCTCAGGCTACTATGTCGCCTCCTCGACTAAGTGATTCCAGCATAGAACTTTGATTGGACAGATGGTCTAGTTGTTCAATATTCACTCCTTAGATATAAAATCTGTATTGGTTGCTCTACATATGATAGGTCTTCTCTCAGCTCGATGTCAAGAGTATCGAGCACATGAAATGGATCTATTATGTACCTTCATAGTATTGAAAAGTCAAACACATTGTGCACTCACGAAACTCCTCTGGTAGTGCCAACTTGTACACCATTGGGCCAATTCACTTAGTTATCTTATAGGAACCTATATAACGAGGACTGAACTTTCCTCATCAGCCAAAGTGCCCAACTCCCTTCCATCAGACAACTTCAAGAAAACTCAATCACTGACTTCCAAACTGCACAAGATCCTTTCTACGCACATCCATGTAACTTTTTTGTCAATTATGAGCAGCTTTTAGCATTTCTTGGATTGACGCCCACCTTGTCCATGGTCATCTATAAATATTAAGACCCAACAACATTGTTCACCATAAGGAGCTTCTCCTCACCCACTTCATTCCAGCACAGCAAAGTTCGATGCTATTTCCTACATAAGGCTTCATACGGGTACATCTCGATGCTCGCCTACTGGTTATTATTATACGAAAACTCTACCAGCAGCAATTGCTCATCTCAGCTCCTTTAGAATTGCATGATGGATTATCTTAGCATATCCTTCAAGATATGAATGGTAGGCTTTGCTTGTCTGTCAGTTTATGGTTGAAAGGCAGTACTGAAATTTAGCCTCACTCCATGCGTATCTGCTAACTTCCACCATAGTCGTGAAGTAAAGCATAAGTCATGATCAGATGTGATTGTGACAGGTACTCTATGTAGACTCACTTTATGCTTCACAAACAGCTCAGCTAACTTCTTTAGTGAGAAATGCTCTTGAACAAGTGGAAGTGCACTAACTTAGTGAATCTATCGATCATCACCTAAATATTGTCATACCTTCTCGTTACAAGGGGAGGTTTGAACACAATGTCCATATTAAGGTGCTCTAATTTCCACATAAGGATGGACAAAGGTTAAAGTTGTCCTGAAAGTCTCTACCTCTCTACTGTTATTTCTTTGCAAATCAAACACTTTGACACAAAATCTGCAACTTCCTTTTTCATGCCAATCCACCAGTAGTACTTTATCAGCATCAGGTACATCTTGGCACTCCCTAGATGCATCACATACATTGAACTGTACACTTCCTTTAGGATCTCTCACTTAAGCTCAAGGATGTTAAGAACATAGTCCTCAACTTAGGATCTTATATTTGGGTCTCCAATATACGATCCACTAACACTGATCGCATATGAAAACTAGCCAAGGGGACTCCAAAAGGATGCATGTGTATCACCACTCCTATCTTCTTCAACTTAACTATGAAAGGAAATTGGACCGATCGTATATGTGCAAGGGATCCAGTAACTTTTCTACTCAAGATGTCAGCTGCTACCTTTGCTTTGCCTGTGTGATAGTCAACCACACAATCGTAGTCCTTTAATAGCTCCATTCACCTCCTCTGCCTTATATTTAACTCCTTTTGAGTGAAAATGTACTTAAATCTCTTATAGTTGATGTAAATCTTGCACATGGCCCCATAGAAGTAGTGCCTCCACTACTTTAGAGCAAAGACTACCGTTGCAAGCTCAAGATCATACATAAAGTAGTTCTGCTCATACTACTTCACTTTTCATAAGGCATACGCAACCACCCTTTGATTCTGTATTAACACACTACCAAGACCTTGATGGGACCTATTACAATAGACTTTAAAACCTTAGTTCCCATCGGATAAAGTTAAGATAAATGTAAATGTTGACCTCTCCTTTAACTCTTGCAAGCTCCGTTCACATATATCTATCTATTCGAACTCAACTCCTTTCCAAGTCAGGTAATGGAGTGGCCATGCTATCTTGGAAAACCCTTTTATGAAATGGTGATAATATCCCACTAGGCCAAGGAAACTCTACAGCTCTACCACTGTAGTAGGACACTCCCAATTCGATATGACTTTCACTTTTTTGGATCCATATAAATGCCATCTGCTAACGCAATGTACCCAAGAAAACCCACTCAGTTTAGCTATAGCTCACACTTATTGAACATAGCATAAGGCTAAAGCTACCTTAAGGTTCAAAGGAATCTCCTCAAATGCTTCACATGCTCCTCTTTGCTCCTCCAATAGACCAAAATGTCATCTATGAACATGATGATAAAACAGTCTAAGCATAGGCAAAACACACTGTTCATCAAGTCCATGAAGGCCACTATAGCATTAGTAAGCCTAAATGATATCACTAGGAACTCGTAGTGCACATACCTCATACTGAAGGTAGGCTTAGGGATGTCCAACTCTCAGATTCTCGACTGATGGTACCTAGACCTTAAGTCGATCTTGGAAAACACTTTGGTACCTTGAAGTTGATCGAATCGGTCATTAATTCATGGCAATGGATAACGATTAGGGTGGTCACCGTGTTAAGTTGCTGGTAGTCAATGCACAACCTTATGCTACTATCTTTTTTTTTCACAATTTACCTTCTACTACAGCCATACGTTGTGGTGGCAAGGAAATGGGCATAGTGCCTGGAACCAAACCAATGGCAAAGTTGATCTCTCTCTCCGGTCTCATGTCACTAAAAAAAAAAAGGTATTAGTAACCGAATCTTTTGCAAGCAAAAATTATTGGTCATTAAAGGTGAACATTAGTGATCATATGATGGTCGCTAAAATTTTTGGTATCTCATATTGGAAAAATGGTAAGGTACCATTTCATGCAACCAAGGATTGGTCACTAAATCTTAGTTTTTAGTGAACAATTAAATTTTGGTTACTCAATGTGAGAGCGGGAAATTTTTTCTGCATTTTTTTTTTGTTTTTTGTGGGAAGAAGATTTTTCTATGACCAAATATGTATAGGTCACTAAAATTAATTATCACTAACCAATAGTTTGGTTATTAATAGTTTAAGTAATCAAAAATGAAAATAAATATAAATGCATAAGATTGGTGACCATTCTTTGGTCGCTTAAAATTTTGTGTTATTGGCCAGTATTACTAATTATGGATGAGCAAATGTAGGTTGGTTACTTAAAAAGAGCATAAATAAATTGTTTACTAGATGCAACTTTTGGTGAGCATATAATTGTTATATATAGTTGTAGTAATTAAAACAATGTAACAAAAATATTAATATAAGATTTCTTTTTTTGGATAGAATATGAAATAACACCTTAGGTGACCTAAAAGCTTTTATTGTTAAAATATTGCACGAGTGAACAAAAGGTTGATAGTTGAAATTTTTTAAAATTAAAAAAAAAATGATGATATAGTACATCTTTGACGACTAAACATGAGCAACCAAGTGATAGCATAAATAACTAAAAAAATACACTAAATATAAAGGATAATACATTTTAGTGATAAAAAATTGGTCATTTGAGATTTTTCTTTTATTATTTAGAATACAATATAAAAAAATATAACCACTTGTCTCTCTCTCTAGATATATATTAATATTTGTAATTGATACTTGTTCATTTGAATTCATATATATATATATATATATGTATGTGTGGACATGTATATATTATCGTACATATATACATACATAGATTTATTTATACATATAGCTATAGATATAAACAATATTATATATAACAATGATAAAATAGGAATTCTATTTCACTTTATAATGGAAGCCATATTTGATATTTGGAAGCTATAAGTTACTAATTAACCATGTAGCTTAGTATTTAATCATTTGCTTAAATGCTATTTTGGGATTGTTTAAATAATAATGATCATTGATGATAACTTTTAAATTTTAAATTCGACTACATTTAATATTAAAATCCCTCCTTTCTTGATTTATAAAAAGAAAGAAAATGATATCATCATAATGTATCCATATAGATAAAGATGCACTATTTGCCACCACTAATGATTAGTGGAACCTCTGTTGAGTTGGTTTACAAACATTAATTGATTGCATTTATTATTTTTCTTATATTATGGGAAATTGAACTCTTAATGGTAGCCTATTAAGTTGTCATATCAATATGTTACTAATGATGGGTAAGAGTAAATTCAACAATCACATTTAATTGGTTTAGTTTTTGAATGGAAAATTTTGATCAGTAGGTTATTCGATAGAAAATTAATTTTGGCATTTTGAAAAGCATCCAACTATTGGTTGGTCAATTTCGGTTTTTCTATTATTTTTTTATTGGTTCAGTCAATTATTAGCTTTGAAAAGTCAATACGGACAACAATTACCTACGTTTTGATTGGTTTAGCTAACCAATTGATGGCATTCAGTTTTTTCAATTTTCAATTGGTTTGGATTTAATTGGTCTTCTTTTTCTTTTTTTTTTTTAAATTTTCAGGCTTATAACAAATATCCCAAGTGATGGTCATCATTGATTATAAAAACTACTTTCCATATTACTCTAATTTTCATTATAAAGTAAGATTAATCATTATTTTCTTATATAAATATTTTAATTTGATTTCTCTAACCCATAAAATGAACAACAATATGTATAGATAGAAAGAAAGGGAGGGGATATTTTATCTTAAAATATAATGTATTTTTCTTTTTTGAAAGAGTGGACTTATTAAAATAATCTTACTTGATACATGATTAAAAATTAAAATCTTTTTGAAATAGGACTTAACATGTCACTATTATAACCAATATTATATGTTTACATATATAGACATATATATTAGTAACATATATTTAAATACAAATATATATATGTTAGAATTGATGATTCAAATTCTAATTGGTTCGATCTAAAAAGTTAATGGTGTAATCCATTTAGCAAAATTTATTTTGTAAAATTTTTTAGTATCCTGTGCTGATAGCGAAGGTCAAAGCCTGAGATTGTAGCCCATCACTAAACCAGTTTTAGATTTATTCCATATTATATATTTAATAATAATTTTATATATAAAAAATATTAGTTAAAATTGCATTTGATTAATTAGATTAACTACTTCTATAGTATTAATATTACTTCAGTAAATTAACAAAATCAAATTAATACTATTGAAAGTCCATACTATGTATATATAAAAAAAATTATATTAATTTATTTATCATATAAAATATAAACTTTTTACTTTTAATTTTGGGTTTTGCCAAATAAATCAATTTTTTATTCTGGCTTGGTGGGAAATTTGCCGGCCCTTCCCCTCCTTCCCTTCTAATCAAAACAACATTTTGCCCTAGCCCTTTTTCAGACTCTGCAGTGCTTCACCACTCCTATAATGTCATCCCCCTTCTCTACGGCGGCTTACGAATTTCGTCCGTGATTCTTCTCTCTCCGAGCAACGGATAATCCCACTCTCACTGCTTTCAAGTGTGCTTCACCTCTTTATTTTTCTCTTTTGCTTTTTCCCCCTCTATTTCTTCATCTCCCCCACCTTCTGTAACTTGCATTTGTTGTTGTTTTGTCTTGAGACTCTCAAGCGATTTTGGGTAGGCTTCAAAAGCTAAAACCAGTTTTGGCAAAGTTATCAGTTTTTTTATGAAGAACTTCGAACCCACATCCTCAACTTTGGTCAAATCCCCAAACATTGCACTACATAGCGCCCAAATCCCTAAAATTTTTGTCTCCCATCCAACAGATCCCATTTCAATGTTAGAACCTTCCCATTTTTTTATTTTTTATCTATTCTGTTTTCTGATCTTATCCACCAATTCAGAGAATTTTAGAGTAATTTGTACTTCTTTGTTGAAGTAATAAGAGAAGTAGAAAAAATAAACTATTTTAATGCCTAGTCTTCATAACTTTTGATGATTTTCCAATTGGAGTTTTAGTTATCTCTTTTGTATTCATGTGGACATTTATAAATTTTTATTTTTAACTTTTCTTTTGCTAGTTGTCTTTTTTGCACTGATATCTCTTCAACTGTATTTAATCATTAGGTTCACCATGTTTACTCAGTGATTTGTCACCAGAATTTGAAGCCAATTAGTGAAACATTCAGGCTTATGATAACTTTATGCATCAAAATGAAAGATGTAAAGTTTTCACTTATTCCCCCCTTTCCATGTGTGCAAACACATATGCCTTGGTTTCTTTTTACTGAGAACTAAGTTTGATAAATAAATCATGCCTCAATATAATGTTATATACTCCTTTTATTGTAGTTTGATGGTGCATATGGAATGATTAATGATTTGGAGAAAATGAATTTGAAGCCAACAGCTAACATGTACAATGCCATACTGGGAGGGTACTGCAGAGACGTAGTTTCCTTTGTTTCATCGGAGGCTTTTGCCGTTCCTGTGTTTGTGCATTTGATTGTTTATGAATGCCCACTGCTTTTTTCTAATGTTATTTGAGAATTAAAGACTAAAAAGTTTTGGTTTTCTTTTATGCGATTTATTCTCATATTCATATTAGGAGGTACTTTAGAGAGGTAGTTTCCTTTGTTTCATCAGATGGTTTTGCCATTCCTGTGTGTGTTGCACTTGGTTGTTTATGAATGCGCACTGCTTTTTTTGTGATGTTATTTGAGAATTAAAGACTAAAAAGTTTTGGTTTTCTATTATTTGATCTATTCTCATATTCACTATCGTATTGACTTTCCTATTGCGTCAAGATTTGAAAGAAGAGGGCTTTCCTTTCATTTCAAAATGTATTACTTGTTTTATCTTCTTACCTCTATGCCCTACCCCCTCCTCCTTCTATGTAGTAATCAACACCAGATAGAAAGTTCTTAGGAAAATTGAAAATAACATACTGTTTGCTATGAATGGGCACTGTTTGTTAAGATTAAGGCTTTTTTTGCTTTTAAGTTGAGTTATAGTGTCTTCGAGTTGCACGGTTTGTTCAAGCTATGATGAGGCTTCATGTAGCTTATGTATGACCTCTATAATTGTAAGATAAGTATTGGTTTGTAGCTTAGTAATACTTCCCATAGTTGCTGGTATAAAAAGTTGTTTGATTATCAGAGAGGAGCATGGCTATTATATTAGATAGTTTCATTGAATGGTAGCATACAATCCTAAAAGGCAAGCTGTGAAACCGGACTTGCCTTTGCTTCCATCTTATTATGTTTCATTGTAAATTGTATTGATGTTCATGATGATGAAAAATGTGCATTGATAATTATTTAAGCTTTAGATTGATGGTGGTTTGCAATCCTAGCATTCCATGAATCTTCATACTCTTCTTAATGGAACACTATGTAAAGAATATATATGGTGCAAAGAGGGTTCTCAAGCAAATGGAAGAAGCAGATTTAAAACTAGATTCCTTGACTTTCTGTTATTTACTAAGCATCTGTGAGTCTGAAGAAGATATCAAAAAGGTGCTTGAAAATCCATATTTCAGCCAAAGTTTCTTGTCTAACTTATAGTCAAAATTGCAAAGTTTTATTAATTTTACTTTTGGTTGTTCATCCAATGTTTTATTACTGATTTATTATTATTATTTTCTAACAAAGAGCGAGGAAAATCCTAAACATCTTGAGTGAAAGTTGATTCTTATGCAACATGAACAGTAGTAATGAGTCCAATATAAAATACATAAAAAATTAAAATTATTACACCATACAAAAATTAATAATTGGAAGCTACATTCCAGTGGAAATTGAGTCTAAGAAAATGATTTTTTTCCCCTTCAGTTGTCTGCAAAGAATACTTAGAAAGAGAGAGAGAGAGAGAGAGAGAGAAGCGATTTTTCTCTACTTTAGACTGATCAGAAATGTTTTGACATGCATCAGTTATTCAATCAGTGATTATATATCAAAGAACAATTTTGTAAAATTGCTTTTTTGATTTTATTCATTTATTTTTTTCCCTCTTTCATGTAAATTATATCTAACTCTTACCTTTTCCTTATCAATTAAAGCTTACCTTGGATAAAATTTATCTTAAAAGATGTTGATCTGCATATCTGTTTGTAGTACCATGAAGAGATGAAGTGTTCTGGAATTGATGATATGAAGCATGTTTTCATGGCACTTATAAATGCTTATGCAAGTTTTGGACAGTTTGAGAAAGCAAAACACGTATTAGCCATTTGGCAAATTGATTAATAGTAAGGCAGATTTTTTTCTTTTCTTTTTTTTTTTTTTTTGTTTGTGGGTGGAAGTTGTTAAAATGAAGTCGAAGATGTTCACCTTTCTTAATGTTGCAGCGATATTTTCATACAATTACTGTTATCAAGTATGGTTTTCCAGCTTCAGTCATACATATCTGACCTACTATATGTCTCATGAATGTTTATTATCTTCATATTATGACTCCATGTACCTTTCACACCTTAAGAGCCTATTTTGCAATGAAAAGCCTTTTCTTTCTCTTTTTCTTTCTTTATTCCTCTAGAATTTGCTAGCATATGCATAGTGAATATGGAACCTCCACTTTCTTTGCTTTTCCTTCCATGATATTTTACCGACTTGAAGATTGCTGTATGATTTAAGTGCAAGGTTAATTTTTAATACAAACTTTTCTTACTTTTTGCTGTTATATCTAAGCTTTCCATAGTAGTATTTATGCAAAGTTCGATTAGTTATACTCTTTAATGTGGCAGGTAGTTTCAGATAAGGGTATTTCTGATAAAAGCTTGAATGAAATTAATAGTCCACATGCACAAGCTCTTTTTGAAAATGGACAGTGGTTTGATGCACTTGATATATATAAACAGATTGGATCTGCTTTGGAGCCCAAAGCTGTTATCAGTCTTATTGTAAGCTCTTTAACTCAGTGGTCTATGTTTTGTCTTGGAAACAGAAATGACATGCTCATACTCATTACTTAGGAGCACGTTCCATCCGATGGAGAGTTGAGCACATTGCTCAAACTACTGGACGAAATAAATCATTCAAACTATTGGGTTGATGATTGCTGCAGAGTTATCTTGTATTGTGTTTGATACAACCATTTAAGGTCCATTAGCATTAAATTTCCATTTGAATTAATTATTTTTGGCATTATCTAGTATACTTATTCATTCAATTTGATTTATCCTGCCATCAACTTGCTCAAGCAAATGAGGGATAAATTTTGTAACAACGAATTGGTTCTTGAAGGTTTTTTTAATGAGGTTTGCTTTTGTTTTGTTCTGTACATTCATTGTGTTCACCATGTCAATTTTTTACTGCTATTTATCTTTCCTACTGCATTGTATGACATGCTGGAAAGCCCCTTTACTTGCTGTTATGTATCTTTCCAAATTTGTATTCCCTGTGCTTTTGTTTTGTAGTTGCAGCTATGAATAGTTTGGATTAATACGTTTAAATATTTTATGCAATGATTTTTGCAGGCAGGCTATACGTTTCTGCATATTGGACATGCATCCCATTGAGGTTTTGTCTTTTTAATACAGTTTAGGTGAGATGTTCTTCCTACTAACCTTTTACCAGAATTTTGCATGTTTACAATTTGGAAACAGAGGCAGAGGAGCATTTATTTTGCTAGAAATGGAGATTTCGAGGTAAAGGATATCCTTGTTTTCATTCAGCTCCAACTAGTAATTAAATTGTGTTTTTTTTTTTTTTTTTTTTTTTTTTTTTTTTTTTTTCCCTCCCTTCTTTCTCTAATTTTGCAATGCTGTCATTCCAACTGTAATTAGGCCATTCAAAGTGAATGAGGCCCATAAACAATTTTGCTTATAGGAAAATGGGAAATGACCACAGCATTGTATCATTAATTTTATCTACTTTACGTTTATTCTAATCTTATCTGCTTTATTTTTATTCCAATTGAATTGCATTATTTTGTCTCTTCCATAATTGACAGTGCATATGTCATTGCAAGAATGAAGGATTTATTTAAAGAGCATAGCAACCTAATTTTGGGATTTAATAACTTTTTCGCCAAAAGATTATGATATAAAAGTTGATGAGGATGAGATGCCACCCAAAAAAAAAAAAAAAAAGAAGTTAAATTTAGAGAAGCTATCAATTGTGTAAACTAGATAAAGGTAAACTATGTTCTTTTGCTTTTAAATTATGAAATTCCATTCTTGCTTCCTAGTGCCTTAATAGATATAACCATTAACCTGTATAAATGATCACAAAATAATGAGCATGTGTACAATGGAGATTTAGGATTGATGGGTAGAGAAAAACTTTTTGTATTTATTCTCTTTTCAACTTGATAGGCTATCTCAAGGTGCCTTGTTGAGAGGAAAGTTGCAAAGTTTCAGGAAAAAACATCATTAAGAGGGGATCATTTATTGTATAGAGCTCTGATTTGCTTTTAATTATTTGATTTGGAAATTATAGTTGCTATTATTATTTGTAGCCAGTAAATGTACGAGGTTGGTTTTTCATTTGATTTTGGTTGTTATTTAAACTTCTTTCAAGTTCAGGAATTTAATGACCAAGGTTAAGTTTAATCGATTGAGTTCATGTTCAAAATTAATGCAATGAAGAGTTCAACACAAGATTTGTCTCCATCACCATCCACCATCGCCATCACTACTGTTACTTGTAATTGTTTATAGATGATTTTATTGCCTATGTTACACAAAATGATTGTTTTAAGTATGTACTAATGACAATTATATGCATGTAAAGACAATTATTGTTTTATAAATATTTAAAGCCTTAGCATTATAAGAATTTGCTAATTTGCTTTATATATTGTATATTTTTGCACCTTTACTATTGATTAACTTATAAACTAACTAAAATATTCGCATTTTAGTGAACAAATTGGTTACTAAAAATCTGTATGTATTAGTTGCTAAACATAAAGTATTTAGAGACAAGAGTTTGGTTGCTGAATATAGAGCATGGTGACCACTTTTCGGTGATTAAAAATATTTTTGAATATGTGAAAGACCAAAAGTGACCACTGTGTTGGTTGCTGTAAGTATTTTCACCGATCAAACAATTTGATTTCAAAATATTGTTTTTAATGATTATAATATTGGTAATTTATAATTGTGAAATTGATCACTTAATAGTTTTATGTTACCAAATTTAGTCAAAATGTTACTTTTTAGATATATTCAGGGATTAAAATTTGGTTATCAAAACAATAAAATCTGGTCGCTAAAATTTTTCAGTTTTAACGACCAAATATTTGCTGGCAATTGAAAACAATTAGTTACAACAATTAAGCGACCATGCAATGATCATGTTTTTTTGGTTGCTAAAAATTTTTGACGACCAATATATATGGCTTTTTGCAACCAAAACCAATGGTCACTGAAAGAATTTTTTTTAGTAGTGTGTGGAAACACATCCGAAAAATCTCTCATTACAAGCATATTTTCCAATCTTATACCACCTACTCAGTTATCAACCTTATGAGCTAGATAACCTTGGCTACCTTTATCCAATAGCTTCTTAGTAATGATTGAAGAAATTAACCTTTATAGAGGTCTCCTAACTTCTTCATGGAACAGCATATTGGGTTGATCTAAACACCTAAATGTCACTTCTTTGTTATAACAATCCATGTCTAGGATCACATCAAGCCTAAAAAGATCCAATAGAATTAGATCTACTTCTATCACCTGATCTTCAATATAGAAGAGACAACCCTTGACCATTTGGCTAGGCCACAAGAACTCTTTTGCAAGGGTGGCGATCTCTAATTGACAACATAAGGAGATTCAAGTTATTTCAACTTAGGCAATGAATTCTCTTGAGACAAAGGAATGTATATTGCCTTGACATGATCTTATGGATCGTTGGTCGGTCTTGATGAACCACCTGCTATGTAACTAGCTTAGGAACTCTGGCCTCGAAAACCATTAGTCTGCTGGGCTGGCGGACCTACCCCTAACACCCTAATCCGTAGGAGCAACCTTTCCTATTGTAGCTCGACTGCCCACACTGAAAACACATACCATCCCCTTGCAAGATGCACCATGCGACTTGCCATAGATCCTGCAAGACTACCTAGGACCAACTCCAAGATTAGACCTCTAATAGGAACTCGTACCATCGTTGATCGAGTGTCGGGCTGCTTAGGTAAACCAGAGGCCTATCCGCAGAAAAGTACTTTATGGGCTCGGTCCACCAGTGCCAGAGGAACTTGAATTGTGACTCTTCTTTTGACCCCTGATTAAGGGCTCCCATATAAGAACCATCAAATGACCTATGCCTCGATTTATGCACCTGGATCTGCCTCTCTAGCTCAAGTGCGGCATCTCACATAGATTTGCAAGTCTGATGAATAACTCTGGAGATATTAAGGCTATATTCTCGTTCAAGCCATATATAAACCTTATCTTCTTTTTGATGTCATCTAATATCAAGTGCATGCAAATTCTAACAGCTTTCAAAATTTTTGTTCGTACTCAGAGACTATAATGCCACCCTAGTGTAGTAAGTCCACTTCTTACCTTTAGGCCTCATAGAAAGCGGGAGGGTAGTACTCCACGGTAGGCATTCTTGCATTGTCCCTAAGTGTGATGCCTATGCTTCTTTCCCTCAAGCATCGCCTTCAAGCATGAAGCTAAAATTCTGACCCTGTCCTTATTAAGGCATTGCATCCCTTCCTCCAGGATCTTCTCTATATCGACCAACCATGCAATGGCTACAGTTGGACCTTGGGTCACATCAAAGTTCACAACTCCAACTGTTAGGCCTGGTCCTGTGTAACTATTAATGCTCGCACCTTCCAAGGCTCGTGTCAACTGGGAGACATGATTTTTAAAGCTCGACCTACTTTCGGAACACTTCGTCAAGTCCTATCGAGAACTGCATGCGCCTTACCTACGCAATTCAGTTGATTTTGAAGAATCAAACAAGAATTCATAATGATTAACAATTTAATACGGCTAAAACAAAAGAATAACTTGAAGAGGGGAGGCACAATAATACACAATCCTGTAAAGATATGGGAACTTATAGCTATGCTAGGACTCACCCAAGATTCCTTATTGCAACCGTAAATAACCCTTGACTAAGAAAACCCTATTGGACTTTTCTACAAAAAATTTGACAGCACCTCCTCAAAAGGTTGGACATACCCTAAAATTCCCTACATAGAAAAAGATTCCGATAAAACCTTTATCCCTCTCACCTTACTACCAATCCATAAATACAGCACTTAAAAATAAAACAATACAGGGTAACATGCACAATATTAAATAAATAATAATCTGACACCGTATACAGAGCATATTAGGGCTTACAACAAGTATAGAATTTAAAATAAATAATAGGATGTTAAGAAAGGAATATTACAAGAAAAGAAAGAAAAGGAAACAGTTTTCTTCGAACTTGGCAGCGGAAAGAAGAACTTGGGCTCGTCCCCAAATGGTCAACACCTCCTACACCTATGCTTAGGGGAACAAATTTAAAAATAGCAAATAATGAGACGTTAATCATCCTAGTGACTACCTAACTACAATATAAAAACATAATAATATAATAATACAAAATAAAGGCGATTAATAGTAAATAAATAAATAAAGTAATTAAAATAATAAATAAATAAAATTAAGAATTTTCTCTCAAAACCCTGCAATTTCTCTCAGTTCGAAAAATTCCTCTTTATAAAACTATTTTCACAAAACCCATCTTTAAATAAAATATAAATAATTTAAAAATTAAAATTTACATTGAAAATAATTTGATAACAAATTATTAAATTTAAAATAAAATATCATAAGGTAAAAAGAAAATCATAAATAAAATTTGTGTTAGAAAATTTTAATATAAAAACAAAATTAACATGATATATAAAAATTTTGATTAAATAAATTACTTAAATAATAAAAGTAATATTTTAATTAATTTAAAACATCAATTAGAAATAAATAATAAAAATAAAATAAAATACATTTTAAAACATTTTGTCTTAAAAACGTATCATGAAAATAACCTGATGTACCACACTATATACCAAGTAATGCCAGGCAAGACCTGACATCCCAAATACTACTTCGACATCCCAAGTACCATTCCGACAGGGAGATTAAAGAGATAAACCTGCAAATGGTCACCTTGACATCTTAAGTCGCTGATGCTAATAACCAGTCATTATATAGCTAAGGGAGGGCGATTGATGCTCATTGGGAAAAATATTTGCCAACCTTTAGATCCATAGTTCCCACAAGATGACCATACATACATGCAGCTATCTACAAATATAGTACTGAACATCAATACTGTATGATGCATCTAAAACTATAAAAGTAAAAATATTACAAGTATAGAAAATTTCATAAAATGCCATCGGGATTAGTACATTTTTCTAAACCCATAAAATTTCATATTTTGTTTTAAACCATCAAACATAAATCCAACATTTAAATAATTCTCCACATTACAACAATAAATCCAGATTCATGAATATTTTAATACATAAATACATTTTGATGATAATAAATCAATACAATTATTTTTCTTAAATCATTAAAATTGATTTATACAAAACTTATGTTAATCATATAAAATTCACATAAAAATAAGCATACATAAATATATTTTATTTTACATAATAAAAATAACAATAAAATATAATTATAAATTTAAGAACAACTTAACATAATAATTTCTTTAAAACCATAAATATAATTTTATGCAACAAACATATTTAAATCGCATAACAGCTACACAATAAAATTAAATAACAATTTTCATAAATCTTAAAACATACATAATACTTTTTGAAATTTTAAATAACACAAAATATATATATTCAATGGCCCGAAAACAAATTTTGAAAAAGGACCACTCCCTTCAAACGCACGGATCACTCCAAATCCTCCACAGGATTGATCCTACAGTTCATACGGGTCCCTAAAATATCAACAACACATAACATTGATTAAAATAATAATTTAATTGGGTAAAATATACGTGGTTTACCGGGACATTTTGATGAGAATCCACCAGCGCAAACATCTGGTTGCTTGGGTGTTGATTCTATACAACTGAAGACCGAGTTAATTACTAGGGCACAAGTTAAGAGGTTTAAGGACTATCTTGTTAGTTTCATATAAAGAGTAATTAAATCTCAATAAGGCATATTAATATCAGAAGATTTTAAGCCCGTGCTGAGCATCCAGGTTTTGAAGGCAGAAATGGATCCAAGAAGCTATTTTGATGCATTTGAGGACTCCGTGCAGCAAAGGGTGAGGTTGTGTGCCCATGAATGTACTTGAGCTCACCAAAAGGTCCCAAAATTGTGTCAAGGCAGAAGCAAGGGCGTCCAAGCACATCTCATGGCATCCAAGCTTCCAATATTGGACGGTTTTGCATCATTGGTGCTGAGAGGTGATTTTATTTGCATTCCAATCAATCTTGATCATTCCAATCAATGACAATGTGAGAGAACCAGTTTTATTCATATTAGGCATCTTACATGGCATAATGGATTAGATACATAGCCTAAATTAGCTAGAGATTGGACAAGGATAGCTTATTAGGAAAGCTGGTAAACTACTTTCCAAATTTGGAATTTAACTTTTATATTAGAAAATAGTCTTTGCTTTTTGTTTTTATTTAATTATTTGCTGGACAAATTAATTTAAGAAGGTTGCTATTGAATATTTATTATCGGCAACTACTATTTCTTTAGTCTTAGTGGCCAAATTTTACCTATTGCCTTAGGGATTTGATTTTTGTCACTGTAGCCTATTTAAATGCTTATTTTCTTAATAATACATATACCATTATTCATTCAGAAAAAATATTTATGAGAAAGATTTCTCTTTGTTCCTTTAGAACACCTAGGACACCAAATAGAGAACGAGTATTCTAGCTTGACTTATTAATAGGATATTCCATAACCTATTGTGGCATCTTCGACATATACCAAGGTTTTTAATCACAAAGTTGATGAAGGATCAAGGTGGCCATTAGAATCTAAACTTAATTTCGATTCGGGCTAATTTAATATGGTTTAAAAGCAAGTTGACCTAGGTTCGTATCATATTTTCCAAAATACACAAATGATATATCAAAATGAAGCTTATAATACGAGGATTACAGCTCGGGTCTTACTTGTCAAAGATCAAACCGATGGTGGCTGGGATCTAACCAATAATTTTGGGAACTAACTGTCCCTAGATCTCCCAATCTATGAAGATTTGCATAGAAGCACCTCAAATTTGGGTTTAAGGAGGTTAAAATAGGGGAAAGGATCAGTGGAAATGTTGGAAACTCAAATAACCAAGGATTTCGGTGAGCCACAGCTGTCGCCACAAAACATGGTTGACCCTGACACATCCAGCGGCCACTAGAAGTGAAATTTGGTGCATTGGTTGGCTGAAGGGTCAATAACACGATGGTAAGGGCAGTGTAACAAAAGAGTGGTTAGATTGGAAAAAATCAATAGGTAAAGCATGTGGCACAACCATGGCAATTTGCTCCAATCTTGACGCATTGCCAACCTGCTGGCCATGAAGGTTGGTGGCCAATCTCGAAGTGGCCAACTTAGTGGTCTTACTTATGCACGCCAATGGTAGCTGGAACACAGCAAATTAAGGTTGGCCAGTTTCTTTTTCCTTTATCCTTTTTCTCTCTCCTCTCTTTCTCACTCCTCCTTATCTCCCTTCTCTCATAGCCCAAATAGTGTCAGTAATATGCACATATTTTTCACACACACATAGATTGGTGAATGGTAAACATAATTTCGAAAAAAGTTTGCAAGTCCATAACTTTTTAACCAAATGTCCAAACTAAGTGTGCAGCTAGTCTACAAACTCGTATCAGTGAGTACTTTACAACCATCCATAAGTCAAAACCAAATTTTATAAGAATAAAAAGTCAAACTAGCACCACTTAGACAGTCTGGACCGTGACCTATTTAAGTTATAACTTTCGAGCCAGAACTCCGTTTTCGGCTTGCTGCTGGTCCATGAACTTGACTTAAAGAATCCTTCACAATGAAGCCCCGATCAATGCAAGACTCCATTAACAACAAAAAGTTAAATGCACCCACGTGGTAAACTCTGGTCAACTCAATCAAACTCATGTCAATGCGAGAAAAATTCCGATGTACATTGGGACGGGGTGTTACATTGTTATGAACATAACTTTCTAATCTTAGCTCTGATTTTGGCATACTACTAGTCTACGAACTCAAGCCAATGAATATTTCACCATATGCCTTGGTCAAAGAAAAATTTTGCTCATAATAAAAGGTCAACCGTGAGGTCCACTTGGTTAACCCTAATCAACCATTGTCAGATTTGGTCAAAAATTCAAATTTAGAATATTTTCTTGGGTTGAGGTGTTACACCACTCACCATTAAATTCAAACCAAGGCATTGACAATCTTACATCTCTAACAATTCACATAGAAGAGTTTAACAAACCAAGTCAGGATCCTTCCAGAGTTATCTATTAGAACCTTAGGAAAGCCCTATCTAAGGAAATCACCACTGGAATTTCTATAGAATATCCGGCAGCACATCTCCTATAAAATTGACTTTCCTAAATATTCCTTACATAGAAAACTCACTCCAAAACTATACATTTACCTAAAAGAAAAGAAACGAAAAGAAAAAGAAAAAGAAAAAGAAAAAAGAACAAGGGAAAGGATACGTGGCCAAGTCCAATTGCGACACATGACATGTGTCAAACTTTGGCATGTTGCACCTATCAAATTATGACATTTGGCACCTGTCGGATATATTTTTAAAAGCCCCCCTTTTTCACTATTATATAAAAAATGCCCCAAAAAACCAGTACTAGTAAAACAATTATAAACTCTACTGACCCATTTCATCTTGATCGCAGGTCAAATTAAGCATATTTGTTAATCTACAAATTCATATCAATGAGCAGTATCATATGATATCTAAGTCAAAATAAAAATCCCCACAAGTAAAAAGTCAACATGGGCTTGCCCAATCAATTTGGATTGCGCCTTGTCATGACCATAATTTTCTAATCTCAGCTTTGATTTTAGTGTACTACTAATCTATGAACTTGGGTTAACAAGTGCTTTGCGATGGTGACTTGATCAAAGTGAAATTCCTCTCATAATGAAAAGACAATCACGGAGTCCACTTAGTCAACTTCAATCAATCCTTGTCAAACTTGGTCAAAATTCAAATTCGAAGTGTTTTCATGGATCGAAGTGTTACCCACTCACGATTAAATTCAAACTAGGCAAATAACAAGCTCACATTTCCTAGAATTTACATAGAAGAGTTTAAGAAACCATGTCAAGACCGATATGAACCTAAATCGACTTGCTCCTAAACCAGTATTATATTAATCCGAATCGAAAAATTAAGTTTAAGTTCTTATGGTCACCTCAACCCCTATTCAACCAATGACTAGAAACCTTGGTATATGATGAAGATGCCACAATAGCTGATGGATGTCCCATTGATAAGTCAAACTAAAACACTTACTCTCTGATTGTGTTTTAGGTGTTCAAGAAAACTAGGAGAATTCTGTCTCACAAATAAATTTTTGAATAATATGTAAGATGATTTCTTATTGAAAATAAGCCTTTAAATAGGCCTTAAAAGAACAAAATAAAATCGTAAAAGAATAATCAAACCAGCCAAAGAGATTAGGAAACCAAGCTTGGTCGATTTTCACACTCCTTTTCTACACTAATTTATATTAATTAATTCCTTTATTTTGAATTAGGAATGAATTAATCTACAATCAAAATAACAAAATTATAACTTTCCTAGGTTGATTTGTCCAGGAAATAAACAAATAAAAATCAAAATAAAAGATGGTTTCCTAAAACAGAAAGTCAAACTCAAATTGGAAAACTAGTTGACTAGTTTGACCACTAAGCTATCTTTAACCAATTTTCAGCTTGGAAAGGCTCCAAATCAGCTTTCATATGCCATGTAGGATGGAAAATAGGATTAATTATGATTCCCATACGTTGTCCTTAATTGGAACAAAGAGAAAATGCCAAATCAACAAAATACAGCAAAGCCAGCGGCAAATACAGCAAAATTGGCCAAAAATTCCTTCCATGCACAAATAGACTTCTTGGATGCTTTTGCTTCTGAATTGACTTGTTTTCATGACCTCTTAGTGATATCAACTAAGTTCAAGAAGTTTTGAACCCATTCCTTGCTACCCAAAGTCCATAAATGCACCAAAACAGCTATCCGGGTCCATATCAGTCTCCACCACTTGGATGCTTAAAACAGGTTTTGAATTTTCGGGTATTGACAAGCCTTTTGAGAATTGATAAATTGTTGTATGATGCCAGCCAGGTTGTCCTTAAATCTCTTGGCTTGAGCCTTAGTGATTGGCCAGGTCTTCAACTGTATAGGATCTGCACCACACTGGGTTGTCAGTTGTGCAGGTACGGATGAATTCTCATCAAAGACCCTCCCTTAGTTACCTATCGGAACCCTAGAATAGCCCCGACTAGGAAAAACCTCACCAAAATATCTACAGAAAATCCAACATCACCTCCCTTGTAAACTTGACTTTCCCAAATATTCCCTATGCATAAAATTTACTTCAAAAGTATAAATTTGCCTTATTCTTCCTCTCCTAACTACATGTTTTTACAAATTTGCAGGACTTCGATAACAAAAGCATAGGAATATAAATTTAAATAGTAAATAATAAATTGTAAGTATATTTTTATATGTTAAAATAGCTCCTCGAGTTTCCTATCTGAACCACAGAACAGTCCTGACTCTCACAATATTTTTACTCAGCATAGGAAACACGTACTTTTATAAATTCATGATTGCCCAAATCTCCCACTTACTATAATCCCACAATTTTATAGCATTTCATGAAAATATCAACACATAAATGTAAGTAAAAAGGTAGTAGTAGTAGTAGTAGTAATAATAATAATAATAATAATAATAATACAGCCTATCCCAGATCCATGACATACTAACGATAAAGGATACAATGATAGTGGTACTTGTATTAATAATAATAATAATAATAATAATAATAATAACAAATATAGGCAACCTGGGTCCCAAACCCTAAATTATATAACCCACATTTCAACACCTAAGGAATATACAAATATGAGTTTATACTGTTAAGAAATAATAAATTGTAATATATATTTCAATAAAGCAAATTACACTAACACACACGTATAGAAATAATACTTTAAACTAAATAGCGAAGGTCATGATAGCATTTCCAATAACATTACCACTCTCCAAACCCAACGCGAATGCATATTTTCTTTATATATACATATACATATACACTTAAATATAAATATGAATATGGTCCCTCAAAGGACTTAAGTAACCTGCTTGTTGCTAGCACATCTATCTGAAGGCCAAAATACCTGCTTGGAAGATAAAACACATGTCCATAGGCTAATACATCTGTCTGAAAACTGAAGCACCTCCCCTAAGGCTGATCCAAATTTCTATTACTGGCATTGTACAAACTCTTTTACTACTATACAATATTACACACTACCCCTAAATTCATAAGTCATCAATTCAGAAAAATACAACAATCATGCAATTGAAAACAACAACAACAACAACAACAACAATAATAATAATAATAATAATTAGGTAAAATAGAATTAAAAATGATAAATACATTATTTAAACCACACATTCGTAGTGGAAATATACTCGATATACTAATACACGGTCCCTTAATATCAATTGTCCATATATAAACTACTACTAATACGGCCAAGGGTGGTTGCCTATAATAGCCATCCAACCTGCTTATCTCATTGGCAACATAAATACGATCCTAAACAGTTTATGGGCAAACAAGTAATGGCTCCCGTATAGTGTGGTACATTTGACACATAACATAATATATAAATATACATAAAAAATACACCTAATGCACCATATGATATACCAGTGTTGTCAAGTGATGTTTGGCATCCCAAACACCACTTAATAAAAGAAAAAGAAGAAGCTAACCTGCATGCAACTCTTTTAGCGACCCAAAGGTGCTAGTGCTACTACCATCCTATGGCTAAAGGGGATGGCTAATGTCGTTACTGTAAAAATACCCCCCTATCCTCGCTCACCTTAGTGCCTATAGGATAACCAAATATAACCTGTAATCCTTAGGATGTGGAGAGGGTGCCTAATGCTATCACTATAAATACTTACTTACTCTCGCTCACCACAACGCTCAAAAGATGACTACATATAACCTGCATGCTAAAATCGATCATGTGTATATCGAGAACATCGATACTCTATAGTGCATCTATAAACCAACTAGTCACATATAAACATACAATTACAAAAAACCTTGACTCCTCATAATTACATTTTAAAACTGTAAATAAAAGTTTGAAATAAATAAATAGATGAATGAATAAATAAATAATAAACAAATATAAATAAGAAAAATGATAAGATTTAAACATACCAAGGAATCTTACAAATTCCATAAAAACAAATATAACTCTACAACATAAATACTATGCAAAATTCAATAGCCAATAATAAAAAATTTGACAATCCAAATATAATCTTTTAAGAAAATAGACTGTATTAAAATCATCTTAATAGTAAATCAACATTTAAACTAATAAATAAATATGCAAATAAATAAATAAACAAATAATCCTACAAAATCATATATATTTGCTTAAGTATGCACACAGATGCCTATATATATTTATATATATACATGCAAGTGGACATGTTTTTATAATATGATTGTTTTACCAAAACTATAATTTATGATAAACACTTCCACAATTCAAACATAGTCTATAATTAAAATTTAAAGTACTGAAGCCTTTAAAAAAAAATTATATAAACTATTATCTTTTTAATTCTACAACCAATTTAAAAAATAATAATTTAACATTTAATTATGCCTAAATTACGTTTGGAAGAAAATGAAACCTTTTTCAATCCAACCTCATAAAACAATTTCTTTTATACATAATAATTATACTAATAAGAATATATGAAAATACATTTACACATTTCATTAATATGAATGCCAACTTCATAATGCACTTAAATAAGCCGAGCAGTGAAAATCATAACATTTCACAAATTTACCTATGATAGTATAAAACCCTCAAATCTACAATTTCACATATAAGCAAACACTTGGACAAGCTTAAATAAGCATAATCCAATAATATAAAGTTCAAAAAACCGTAGACTGGCATTTAAAACAAATCAATAAATGAAATAATTTTAAATTAAAGATAAGTAACTAAACCCCTTGAAATTTTATAAAATACAAGTTTAATAATAATTTGTTAAATAACAGATATAAATCCAAATTAAATATGAAATAAATACACATATAAATAAAATTTAGAAAATATGTCATTAACAACATTGACATTGGTTCATCCTTACTCTATTGCAGGATCCACTGCAAGTCCTGTCTGGTACAGCATTGACATTTGTTCATCTTTGCTCTGTTGCAGGGTCCAACGCTCCCGTCGAGTGCCTAAAATATACCAAATATATATTTTAGACATCAAATACAATCTACTAAAAACTTAGAATACCCTAAGTATTCTAGAGTGACTTTCACAACTTTAGATTTCCAAAATTGAACTCCATAGGAGTTCAACTATACAATGACCCCAAATTGTCTATTGTGTGAATTGGGGTTTTTCTAATTATACCCAATTTCATGAAATTAAATATTTCATTAACCTCCATTAATAACTGGGAACCTAAATGAAATAAAAATTCCTAGGAGGAACTTCCAATACAGACAAATTTCTATGATAATTACAAAAATTAGCTCAAAAAAATTTTCAATACTCAATTGAAATTAGGAAGCTATATACTAAATGAAAGCTAGTAAGACAAGGTTTAAGGATACCTAGCTTAAATGAATAAACTCATCATCAGTGGTTGAAAATTTTGGCCAAATTTAAAACCATTGTATCACCCAAATGACTTGGAATTCGGAAGAATCGAAGTCAAATTTGGAATAAGGGGAAGCCCTGTGGTTTAAAACCATCAAAAATCCAGCCATCAGACAACACTGGCTGCCAGTGTCCAAATGTTGGTCCTTGTGCATCCGCTAAACAACTGGCCAGAAATTTCATGGTTGGAGTAGCCTTGGAGTGGCCCTCCATGATGGTCATTGGGTGTCAGCTTTAGGTGGCTGAAACGTGACCAATTTCGACCAAATTCAAGATAGAGTGAGCCTTTGTGGCAGAGAAGATAGAAGAAGAAAAAAACAATAAAAAGAAAAAGAAAAAGAAAAGAAGCTTGCCATGGATCACCTGTAGTGTGATGATCAATGTGGGTCGATGCAGGGCACTAGTGAAGTACTTAATGTCCAATCCAACATCGTTTGGGTTTAGATCAAGGAATGGTTCATACATAATGATAGTCACTCTCGTAAAACTAAGGACTTTTAAAAGCAATTGGCTTATGGATTTGAAAGAATTCTTAAGTTAAGCATGCTCAAGCAAGAACAATCATAAGAAAGGTGATCTCCTAGGAAGCTTTGAACAAAAAAACCTCATACGAAGTGTAGTTACTAAATTGGGGATAATATTGGTAAAGAGTGACAGGTCCGCCAGCAGAGACAGAGTGTTATAAATGGTATCAAAGCTTGTATCCAACCAAAAATGTGCTAGCAAAGACGTTGGACTCTAAGGAGGGTGCATTATGACGACCAATGTAGGCGGGTGCTAGACACTAGCAAGATACCTATTGTCCACATCCACACCCAATGTGGGTGGGTGCAAGGCACTAGTAAGCTATTTGCTGTCTAATCCCACATCGCCTATATATAAATCAGGGGATGGTTCAAATGTAATGATAGTCATTCTCATAATGTCGATGCCTTTTCACAGTGATTTGTTTTAGAATTCCAAAGAATTTCGAAATTAAGCAATGTAATGATAGTCATTCTTATAATGTCAAGGCCTTTTAAGAGCGATTCATTTCAGAGTTCAAAAGAATTTTGAAATTAAGCATGTTCAGCACGAGCAATCCTAGGATAGATGACCTCTTGGGAAGGTTGGAATAAAAGAAAACCTCATACCGAGTAAGGTGGCTACATTGGGAACAATATCAGTAGAGAGTGACAAATCCACCAAAGAAGGTAGGGGGTACATGTAGATTCGTGACATGTGACACCCATCAGGGATGTTTTCAAATATCACTTTACAAAGTTTTCAATAAAATTGCTTGGTAAAGTCAATCCTAAAAAAATAAACACAAACTGAATGATCCATAACCTTTCAACCGTAGGTCTAAATTAAACGTGCTATTAGTCTACAGACTCGTATCAATGGTATAGAAGTTAAAGCCATAATCTATATGGATAAAAATTCAAACTTTGCCTTGCTCAGTTAATTCGAACCGTACCTTGATTTAACCATAACTTTATGATCTCAACTCTGATTTTGTTATGCTACAAGTCTAAACTCGGATATAAGCGTACTTTGCCATGGTGCCTTGGTTAAAATGAAATTTCCCTCTCTTATCAAACTTGATCAAAAATTTAAATTCAGAGCATTTTTCTCCAATCGGGGTGTTACAAGCCATAACTCAAATCAAAACTTAACTTCAAAAGAAAAGTATTTAAGTTAGAGATAAAACAATTAATAAAACTTCACCTTATCAATTTGATTCCAAAATAATTTACAAAGTTCGATAAGAAAATGAATATTATCATTCGCTTTAGGAAAAATCCATTTTTTAACATGAAAATTAAAATAAATAAATTCTAAAATTCCTCCAAAGATCAAAAGACAAATTGTATAAGAATTAATACAAAATGAAGTAGAAAGAAATATTACAAAATCGAAGCAAAAGAACGAAAAGCTTATTGGGCATTCAACATCTTCTAACCTAGATCTAGGAGAACGAATTTGAAAACATGAAATGCTATAATAATAATACTATATAGTAATAATAATATACAATGAGCGATCCAATCAACTATATATTACTATACAGTAATAATAATAATAATAGTAATAATACTATAATAAAATTGATTAATTAATAATAAATAAATAAATAATTATTTCTCTCAAAATCCTCACCATTCCACTCAATTGGAAAAGTCCCCCTTTCTAAAACATTTTAACAAAACCCCATATTATTATACCCCAAAATCAATAAAGTAAATAATAAATAAAATACAAATAAGTCCAAACTTACAATATAACCATGCAGGTAATTTAATTACAAATAATTGAATCTGTACAAAATATCATGAAATAAAATAAGGTCACAAGTAAATGGTAGAATTTATACTAGAACAAATTAGCACAAGTCGAATTAACCAAACAACTTAAACTCAATATTTAATTATAAAATTTATTAATCAATCCTTGAAATAATCGAAGAATTAATAATAAACAAAATGCAATCTAATATGTAATAAATCGATTTAATAATAATAAAATTTAATGTAAGGCCAAATTGATTCCAATAAATAAATTATAAAAAATTATGTTCAATAATTTAATAAAATAATACGAGATGCCATAGAAAATCTTTTTGATAAATCTTAAATTTATGTGAGCCTTGAAAATATGATAAAATATATTTTTGGACACAATTTAAATAAATAATAAAATTTCCATTTAAATACTTTTAATTTCAAATACAATTTTTTTTTTAAAAAATTTAATTTTTGAAAATCGGATCGAAAAAAAAAAAACTTGACGCACACACTATATAATAGTGATGCCCGACGATGCCCAGCGTCCCAAACAACCGCCTGATGGGGAGGTTATAGAAAGAAACCTGCATCCGGCCACCCTGGCATCCGAGCAGCGTCGATGCTATAAATCTCAATCCCGGCCATGGAGGGGGGCAGCTATGGCCAATATCAACTTTCCTGCCCTCGGTCCGATGGAAATCATGAGAGAGCATAAACCTGCACGCTCATCACACTCTGCCCCTGCACTAATCACATCCACAACTACAGAACACCGGTACTGCATAGTGCGTCTTAAAAAACATATATATATATATATATATACCATTTTTAAATACTAAAATCTTATCATTACCACTGGATTTAATATCTCTCTCCACATCCATAAATTCACGTTAAAATCCATTATAATTTCATTGATGTAAATATACCAAAATCCCAGTGGCATAAAATCAATCCATAATCATAAATCCAACGGTATATATATATATATATATTCAAAACTTTCCAATACCCTAAAATAATTTTTCCACTATTGTTTCAATGCGTAATAATTTTAAAATAATATTTTCTTCAAATCCTCCAAATTCAATACAATTAAAATCGCATAACAATCCACATATGTATAAATTCATATAAATATATTTTTATTTAACATAAGTAATCCGCAATTAAACTCAACAATAACTTTAAATATAATTTCTTTGAAAACCCAGAATATAAATGTTGATGCACAAGTCCACATAAATCATCATCAAAATTTAATTAATAATTTCCTTAAATATTAAACATAAATAACACATTTTTTCGGGACTCAATTAACACCGTATATATATATATATATACACACATTTTCACAACCCCAAAATATAATTTGGTAGCACCTCACATATAAATATTATCACAAATGGGCAATATAATTTATATAGCCATTTTTATTATCAAACATAAATATCCAGCACGTACAACATATTTTTAAATTAATCAATTAATACAAAATATACATAATTTAATGCCCAAAAATAAATTTGAAGATGAGTCACTCACCTCAAGCATGCAATTAAATCATGATCCTCCACCGAATTGATTCTACAATTCACACATGCTCCTAAAATATCAATATTACACAAAATCGATTAAATTAATATTTTAATCGGGTAAATTATACATGGTTCCATGGAGGAGCTAACACAACGGTAACCAAAATTCGTAAATGAGGTACCTATAGAAAGCTAATGCGACAAGGAACACATTTCTAATCTCCATTGACCGCAAACTAGCTGGTGGTGGTTGGAATTTGACCATAAAGTTCTGACCAAGCTCCCGCTCCACATATCTCACAAATGGCTTAGAATTTAAGTAAATGGAGGTAATTTTTGGAATTAGAGGGTTGAAATCTAGGGGAGGACTAGTCACACGACCGGTGGCCACGGGAAAACCGGCCACTAGAATCACGTCGGCTGCGGGCTTTGGGTACCGATCTCGGTGCATCTGCCGACCAACTGGCAGGAGACTAGGCCACCAGCGTCACCTGGCTATGGGCTCTCAAGCCCACTGGCGCATGTCACTGTCCGGTCACTGAAATACGGCCAAACATCCGGTCCAAGGAAAGTCAAAGGAGAGAGAGAAAGAGGTTTGTGTGTCTTTATTTTTCAATCTCTCTGTTGGGCTCAGGGAAGAAGAAGGAGAAGGAGAAAAAGAGAAAAGGAAAAAGTGATGCCGTTGGGGGGGGGGGGAGAAAAACAAAAGAAAATATAAATAAAATAATATTAAAATAATAACAAAATAATATAATATTTAGTTACGGCTGACATGTGGCACTTTTATAATGTTACACGTGGTGCGTCCCATTTGGTGACACGTGGCACATACTGCTCACATGTTTAAAAATAATATTAAAATATTACTGTATTCGAAAAATTTGCAGGTCCATAACTTTTTAATGAAATGTCCAAATTAAGTGTGCCACTAGTCTATGAACTCGTATCGAGGAGTACTTCATAACCATTCATGAGTCAAAGCTTAATTCTACAAGAATAAAAAGTCGACTTCGGCACCCTCGAACAGTTCAGACGTCAACTTGTTTTGCTCATAGCATTCAAACCGTAACTCTGTTTTCGATATGCTACTAGTCTACAGACTTGTGTCGTTGCGTACTTTGCAAAGGTACTTCAATCAACCTAGAATTCTATTCGAGTCACAAGGTCAAAATATGACCCTTCTCAGTCAACATGGTTAAACCTAGTCAAGGACGGTCAATTCGAGAAAATTTCGGTTTACTTCGGGATGGGGTGTTATAGTATACTATTGTAAAGTACTCATCAATACAAGTTCATAGACTAGTAGCACGCTTAATTTGGACTTATGGTGAAAAAGTTATTGACCTTTAAAATTTTAATTGATTTTTCAAAAACTAACTTTACAGTGTATTTCTTACACGTGTGAAAATGTATGAATAATGCCCCACCGACATGTGCCATGAGTTGCCATTTCAGCCACTCCATGAGTGCATAGTGGTACCATAAGAGGCTTTTATTGGGTCATGTGGAGGAGAAGGGGGAGAGAGAAAGAGAGAGAGAGAGGGAGAGAGAGAGAGAGAGAGTAAAATTGGCCACCCATAATTCATTGACCTCTAGCCACAAGCTACATACACCACCTTGCTAGGTTGCCCACTCGGTAGTGCATTGATTGATCAAATTTCACAATGATCCGACTGGTGAACCGTTGGGATCGGAGTGATTTCTGACAACAGTGCCTCACCACCACCACCATTGAGTTACCCATTCCACGGCTGACCTACCCCCAAAATTTGAAGGCCAGTGGCCGCTGGACACGTCTGCACTACAGGAATTTTCCAACAATGGCAACAGCTAGCTGGTTTTATTGGTTCCAGTGAGTTTTCCACCTAACCACGACCCTTGCCCACTAAATTTGACCCTCCTAAGTCCAAATCTAAGGTCCAATTTATAAATTTTGGTTAGATCACAAGATTTGAAAGCATCAAATTGCCAACGTTTTCCAAGCTAGATCCTAGCCACAATCGATCAAATATCTGACAGGTAAGACCCAATCTACAATCCTTACATTTGAAGCTTCATTTTGGTATATAGGTTGTCAATTTTAGTTCAATTTTGTGTTAACTCCCCTTGGTAAACTGTGTGTAGAATACTCAATTATAATATTATTTTAATGGATATTATGTTCTGTTGATATTTTAGGCACATGTGTAAATCGAAAGACCAATCCTGTGGAAGATTCGGAGTAATCCTCATTTCTAGGTAAGTGAGCCATTTTCTAAATTTATTTTTAGGCAATTTAATATATGTTAAATGAATTGTTTAAATTTCTGTGAAAATTTTATGTTGTATGTTAATTAAAGAAAAAATATTATTAAATTGTGTTATGTAAAGTGATGTGGTTTTATATTTAATTTTGTATAAACTAAATTTTGGGTTTGAAAAATAAATTACTCACATAGAAAAATATATATGTACATATGTATAGAAGTGTATACATGTTATTTTGAAAAGGAATATTTTTATAAAATTTGGTGAATTTAAGATTTTGGTTTAAATCAAAATAAGGAATTTTATGGGTTTGAAAAACTTTATTAAAATTTGATATTATTTTATAAAAACTAAAATATATTTTTGAGCTGTCTCTCTCATCTCCCTGTCAGAGGGATACTTAAGATGCCGAATGCCACCTAATGCCACTAGATATATAGTATGGTGTGTCAGGTTAGTACCTAGCACTGTTTTAAAAGAAAAATATTTTTAAAATATATTTATTTACTTAAATTATTCTTTTAAATTTTCTAATTGACATTTATAAATTATCAGAATTGTTGAATTTAACTTTATCATATTATTTTATTTTATTTTATCTTATTTCGTTTTAATTTATTTTTTCGTTATTTATCTTTTATCTAAATTTTAGTTATATTTTTGTTTTAAATTAATAATGGGTTTTATAATTATTTCTATTGTTACTTTTAATTTTACCTTATTTTATATTTCTCTGCACAATTATTTTAATTTTTGAAGAATATAAAAATTATGGATTTTGTAAAAAATAAAAAAGGGGAACCTCTCAAACTGAGTGAACTAGTGAGGGTTTTGAGAGAAAATTTTTATTTCTAAATAATTTATTAAATTACTTAATTTAATTTCTAATTCATTCATTTATTTACTTATTGATTTATTTATTTTTGATTATTTATCCTTGCTTTATAATAATAATATTTTTAATACTTAGTTGGGTGCCATTCACTGAGATGATTAGCTTCTCATCATTTTTTTAATTTTTTAATCCATTATCCTAGGTCCAAATGATTAGTGAACACTGACCATTAGGGGTTGAGGTGACTATTAGAGCTTGAACATAATTAGATCCAGGCTAATATAATACGGATTTAGGCGCAAGTCGTTCTAGATTCGTATCAAAATGCCAACTCAACAAAATACAGTAAAGCCAGTAAATAATACAACAAAACGGGTCAATTTCTCTCTCATGCGCAAAAGCCTTAAATGACTAGCTTAGCTTTGGTCTCGACCAGGTCCCATGACTTCTTAATAATATCAAGTGAATTCAAGAAGATTTGAACCTATTTCCAGCTGCTAGGAATCCATAAATGCACGAAAACCACTATCCAGATCCGTATTGGCTTCCACCACTTGAATGCTTAAAACAGACCTTGTATCTTCGGGTATGGACAAGCCCTTTTGAGAATGGATTACTCTCTGTATAAAGGCAGCTAGGTTGTCCTTAAACTTCTTACCTTGAGCCCTAGTGATTGGCCTGGTCTTCATCCGTATCGGATTAGCCCCCCAGCGGGTTGTTAGTTGTGCGAGCTCGGGCCGATTCTCATAATTTCCCTCCTCTTGAAAAGGATTTGTCCTCAGATCAAAGTCATCACCTGCAGCAAAAAGAGATAAGTCAACAACATTAAATGTAGCACTAACATTACACTCGCCCGGTAAATCAAGTTTGTAGGCATTTTCATGAATCCGCTCCAAAACTTGAAAAGGTCCCTCTCCACGAGTCAAAAGCTTGGACTTCTTTTGTTCGGAAATCCTCTCCTTCTTTAAGTGCAACCAAACCAAATCTCCTAGGTCAAACACTAACACAAAAAAATCTAGAAATACATGATCATTATGTTAAAAATTATACTTTTTAAAGTTAGCAAATAATCTCTTCCAAATTTTTAAATTTCCACTAAATAAAGCTCTCAACAATTCAGATAAAGTTCTACACAACAAAAGCATCTTTATAAAGCATAACCAGCAATGGTTTCTCATTCAAAATTGCTTTATTAACATCACCAAAGCTAAGATAAAAAAAAATTAGTTTTCTTTTCTTTTTTTTCTTTTTCTTTCCCACTTACGGAACCACTTTTTCCATTCTCACTCTTGGGTTTTGGTCTCTCTTTCTCTCCCACGGCTTTCTCTCTTTGTTTCCCCTCAAGTTTGAGTTTAGGACACTTACCTGGTTGGTTTTGTTCGGCCTTGCCTCCTTGGATTGGTGTTGTTGCCATGGGTGCCATACTAGTCCTTTCTTTAAGCTTTTTGGCCTCCTTCCTTTGTTGCATTTGAAGTTGATCTCTAAATACTTGTTTGCCGTTAATGGCTCCATCTCAACCTTTTTCCCTTTAAATTTAAATACAATGGAATTCTTTTTCCCATAATGTATGGCATCCTTATCAAATTGCCATGGTCTACCCAACCAAATATGACACGCATGCCTAGGATGAGTCGTACAGCAATGCACAACCCTGAGGAAATTTAAAACCTAAAGCTCAGATACCAAGCTGACAAGACCCACCCCAGAAACCCTTCCAGATCTTCTGTGGGGTCCTAGCTACCGAAGTCCCCCTGGACAATTTGCATAGGATATCTAATGGAACCCCACTGTAAGACGTGGACAACCGAACACAAGCAGTATCCATAATACCTCAATATATAAATATAAAACCACAACAGCACCAAGTCCACAACTATGGCCCACAACCAACCTATAGTACTACAGGCCATAGTTACACACATAAATACTATGGTCTCTACTGAGTCCCATAATTAAATCAGAGCATTCTAAGAGTGTCAATAAAGTTTAGGAGTACAAATAAGTAATAAAAAAGTCTGGAAAGATAGAGGTAAGATAAAGAAAAGATAATATTGCTGCTTTCGTGGAAGGAAAAAAGTGACAAGCTGTGCACGAGGTAGACTGCTACTAACTGCTTGGACCTAGGGGAACGGATTCAAAACAAATAAAATGTGAGATAAAGAAATCTCAGTGAGTGGCATAGTATAATAGAAAAATAACGATTTGTTGCTGTAAAATCTTTCTCTCAAGACCTCTCATTCTACTCGTTTGAAAAATTCTCCGTTTAAAAATCATTTCACAAAACCCAAACTTCTAACCCAACATAATCTCACAAAATCAATGCTCAAAGATATCAAGTGAACGATCGATATAATATTACAAAATATCTGAATCAAGATTTAAATTTTGAGAATATAATATTATAAACGTATTTTTACAAAATAATTATGAAAGTGCAGTAATAACCATAAGATTTGAAAACCAACAATATAGTCAAACGTATACCATGTACCATTCGATGTACCCATCTGTAAATTGTGGGATACATCCACCTCAAGATCCTTAATATCTGAAAGGTATCGTGAAAATAGTAAACCGCCGGGACGTACCCAATCTCACAGTCCGTGGCAATAAATATTCTATGTACCATGGCAATAAAAACCAGTGGGATAAACCCAACATCATGGTCCGTGGCAATAATATCCTGTGGGCTGAACCAAACCTCACAGTATCGTGGCAATAATAACCTGTGGGATAAACCTAACCTCACGGTCCGTGGCAATAATATCCTGTGGGCTGAACCCAACCTTACGGTACCGTGGCAATAATAACCTGTGGGATAAACACAACCTCATGGTTCGTGGCAATAATATCTTGTGAGCTGAACCCAACCTCACGGTACCGTGGCCAAACCCAGCACACTGTAATATAATATAATATAATACTGATCCAAGATATTGGCATTACATGGTACATCAATTTTAAAAATGACCAATACAGTATCCTTAAAACAATCATGTAAGATCATATATACTTTTCCTAAACGATACTATATCATAAATCATAATTTAATATTTAAATTCCACCACTTATTTAAATATTTCAAAATTTTCGAATCATCATTTCATACGAAAACCAGAAATTTTACAGTGAAATATGTTCACCATAAACCGATTTTAAGCATCTAAAATTTATAAAAATATTTGAACATGCTTAAAATCATATAAATTTTCAATCTATTTCTCAAATCAATTATTTTCAAAAATAATTTAAAATCTCAATTCAAATACCAGGATATTTAATTAACATAATTCACAAGTTGACTATGAACTCATCAAAATTAAAAATCATATTAAAATCCACATAAAATGATAACTCGTATAACAAAAAATTTGAATCAAGATATAAATTTTGAGCATAAACTATTATAAACACATTTTCACAAAACAATTATGAAAGTACAGTAATAACCATAATATTTGAAAACCAACAATATATTCAAACACATACCATGTACAATTCGATGTACCAATCTGCAAACCGTGGAATACACTCATCTCACAATCCTTAATATCTGAAAGGTATCGTGAAAATAGTAAACCGTCGGGACGTATCCAACCTCACAGTCCGTGGTAATAAATATCATGTGTACCGTGGCAATAATATTCTATGGGCTGAACCCAACCTCACGGTACCGTGGCAATAATAACCTATGGGATAAACCCAACCTCACGATCTATGACAATAATGTCCTATGGGCTGAACCTAAACCTCGCGGTACTGTGGCAATAATAACCCGTGGGATAAACCCAACCTCACGGTCTGTGGCTCTGATACTAAGTTGACAAGACCCGCCCCGAGAACCCTCCCAATATCTCCTGTGGGGTCCTGCCTAGCGAAGTCCCACTGGACAATCTGCACAGGATATCCGATGGAATCCCACTGTAAGATGTGGACAACCAAACACAAGTAGATCAATAATAGCTCAATATATAAATATAAAACCATAACAGCACAAAGTCCACAGTTATGGCCCACAACCAGCCTATAATACTCCAGGTCATAGCTATACACGTAAATATTATGGTCTCTATTGAGTCCCATAATTAAATCAGAGCATTCTAAGAGTGCCAACAAAGTTTAGAAGTACAAATAAGTAATAAACGAGTTCGGAAAGATAGAGGTAAGATAAAGAAAAGATAATATTGCTGCTGCCGTGGAAGGAACAAAGTGACAGGCTGTGCGTGAGGTAAACTGCTATTAACTACCTAGACCTAGGGGAATGGATTCAAAACAAATAAAATGTGAGATAAAGAAATTTCAGTGAGTGGCATAGTATAATAGAAAAACAACGATTTATTGCTGTAAAATCTTTTAACAGAAAAATAACAATTTATTGTTGTAAAATTTTTTAATAGAAAAATAACTTTTTATTGCTGTAAAATCTTTTAATAGAAAAATAACGATTTATTGCTGTAAAATCTTTTAATAGAAAAATAACGATTTATTGCTGTAAAATCTTTCTCTCAAGATCTCTCATTCCACTAGTTTGAAAAGTTCCTTGTTTAAAAATCATTTCACAAAACCCAAACTTCTAACCCAATATAATCTCATAAAATCGATGCTCAAAGATATCTAGTGAACGATCAGTATAATAACAACAAAATATTTGAATCAAGATATAAATTTTGAGCATAAAATTTTATAAACACATTTTCACAAAATAATTATGAAAGTACAGTAATAACCATAATATTGGAAAACCAACAATATATTCAAACGTATACCATGTACCAATCTGTAAACCATGGGATACACTCACCTCACAATCCTTAATATTCAAAAGGTATCATAAAAATAGTAAACCTGTGGGATAAACCCAACCTCACGGTCCATGGCAATAATATTTTATGGGCTGAACCTAACCTCATGGTATCGTGGCAATTATAACCTGTGGGATAAACTCAGCCTCATGGTCTGTCGCAATAATATCTTATAGGCTGAACCTAACCTCGCGGTACTGTGGTAATAATAACCTGTAGGATAAACCCAACCTCACGGTCCATGGCTCTGATACCAAGCAGACAAGACCCGCCGCGAGAACCCTTCCAGCATCTTCTTTGGCGTCCTGCCTAGAGAAGTCCCACTGAACAATCTGCACAGGATATCCAATGGAATCCCACTCAAAGACATGGACAATTGAACACAAGCAGTATCAATAACACCTCAATATATAAATATAAAACCACAACTGCACAAAGTCCACAATTATAGCCCACAACCAGCCTATTATACTATAGGCCATAGCTACACAGATAAATACTATGGTCTCTACTGAGTCCCATAATTAAATCAAAGCATTCTACGAGTGCCAACAAAGTTTAGGAGTACAAATAAGTAATAAACGGGTCTGGAAAGATAGAGGTAAGATAAAAAGAAGAAGATAATATTTCTGTTATCGTGGAAGGAACAAAGTGTAACACCCCATCCCGAAATACGTTGAAAATTTTCACGTTGACCGAGGGTTGACCAAGTTTGACCGTTGACCAAATGGGTCAAAATGTTGACTTTTTGCTTTAAAGGGAATTTTGCACTGACCAAGGTACCATTGCAGATTTCATATCAATCCGAGTCCGTTGACTAGTAGCAAGTCAAAAACGGAGCTACGGTTTGAAAGTTACGAGCAAAACAATTTGAGGTCCAAACTATCCGAGAGTGTCAAAGTTGACTTTTTATCCTTGAAAAATTGAGTTATGACTCATGTATGGTTGTGAAGTACTCATCGATACGAGTTCGTAGACTAGTGGCACGCCTGATTTGGACATGTGGTTTCAAAGTTACGGATCTGTCAAGTTTTCTGAGACAGCTGTTACTATTCATCGATATGTGAGTGTGATGAACAGCGATGCCACGTGTAACATTATAAAGGATGCCATGTGTCACGACAAGAAAATACCACATGTCAGCAATAATTAAATATCACATTATTTTCTTATCATTATTTTATTATTTTATGTCATATTATTATTTTAATATTATTTTATATATTTGTTTATTTATTTTCTTTTTCTTTTTCTTTTTTCTTCTTCCCCACGGGGAAAAAGACGCAGGGGACTTTCTTCTTCCCCTTTCCCTCCCATCGATCCTTCTCCCTGTCTGCATCTTTCCCTGCCCCCGGACGGCTACACGCGCCCATGGCTAGGCTAGCTCAGCCGTTGATTCTCCGGCTGGTTGGTGGACAGAGGCGTTGGGATCGGCGTCCAACATCGGCGACCGGTACCCTCCCTGTTGGCCGGTTTTCCATCTGCTACCGGCCATGTGACGGGTCCTTTTCCACAAATTTGGGCCCCCTAAGTCCGTTTCCAAGCTTAGATTGGCTCAAATCTTACTCATTCGTGAGATATGTCAAGAGCCCATTTCGGCAGCAACTTCACGGTAGAATTCCGGCGACCTCCGACGGTGGTTGGACCAATTGAAAGTATCTTCTTGATGCACTCATCATAAGCTTCAAATTGGTAGCTAGAATGTGAATTATAATTGAGTAATTAGGAAGTTGCCATTGATGAAGCTAGGTTGTGTTTATGTTGAAGATAAAGGTTGGACAAGTCCTTAGCCAATTGCCATTACATTTGGGTTCTTAATGATTGTTAGAGGCTAAAGGAATGGTTAATTTGAATTAATTGTCAAGATATTGAAAAATCCCAAATTTGCAGTTTAGGCCATATGGGTTCATCCGGTATTCTATCAAATTAGGATGGACAATGTTGATAATATTAAGCAGAAGGTGTAAAAGGATTGTTATAGATTCTTGTGAGTTTACTTGTTATGTTGATTGGAATTATTATACGAAAATTATAGTTAGCATGTCTATAGATTTATATGTATATATGTATGTATACACATGTACTGTGAACATATGATGCATATATGTATGTATATATATATATTTATATATATTGTTAATGGGCATATACATATATATATATATATGGAGATGTGTGATTTTATATGACAATACATAATTATATATATGTGGATATATATGTGTGTGTGTGTGCGAGTAGATATATGTAATCATATATATATATATATATATATATGTATCCTGATAAGTATTATGATTGACTAGAAAATTTAAGGAATTATTATCTAATTTATTATGCTATTTAATTGATTTAAACATAATGTTATATAATATTTGTTATATGGTTTGGCAAAATTGATTGTGTATATATATATATATTATTGCAATTTTTGTTATATTCAATTATACGATTGTTTAAAAGAAAATATGAATTTCTATGGATTTGATAAAAAGTGTATATTTATATAGCTGTAAATATATTTATGTCTGTAGATATTTATTTATTTATGGATATGGAATTTTGTTAATAATTGTTAAATCATTGTTGAAATGTTATGTAAATTAGAATGTTATTTGTGAATTCAAATATGAGCACATATTTTATAATGCGATTTAAATGAGGTTGTGTGCAAGTAAATTTCAAGAAGGATTATGAAAATATTTCTATTAATTATTGAGCTCAAAATTTGTATTTATGCATTTGTTTATTATTTATTTATCTATTAATGGATGTACATTGATGTATTTAAGCTGATGGGATTATGATGATGGTCTAAAGAAAATGTGATTTATATGGATTTGAAAGGAAGTATTTAATCCACCGGTATTTATGAGATTTTGATACTTGAGAATATATGAATTATTGGATAATATTTAAAATTGTGGAATTTACTTATGTGCAAATTTTACTTGGCTTTAATGATATGTTTGATATAAATTGAATTGAAGGTTTGAGAAAAATAATTATATCAAATTATTGTGATCAAGGATATATTTGTATATTTAATTATTTATTATTTATTGTTTATGTATTTGATAAAAGCATATGAATTGGATTATATTTTATCTAAATTTAATATTTTATAATATTACGAAATGTATAGTTTTTTTTTTAGATGCACCCATACATGTACCGGTGTTCTGTATTGTATATGTGATTATAATAAGCGCACAAGTTGTAATGTCTCCAGTGAGTTGCTATGGACTCGAGGGCAAGCAAGTTTGATATAGTGGTCATAAGCCGTCCCCCTCCATGGCCGGGTTGACGGTTATAAGCAGCGGCGTTGTCGGGACGCCGAAGTGACCGTATGCAAGTTTTTCTCTTTAATCTCCCGCCAGACGGTGCTCGGGACGCTGGGCATCGTAGGGCACCACTGGTATATAGTATGGTGCATCAAGTATTTTTTTTTATATGTTCATACATATATTTGTATGTTATATCATTTGATATTATACTGCATATACCGCACCATACGGAGGCGGCGAACCAATGTGGTCCATGTAGAGCTAGTCTCATAATCATGTTGCCTATGAGTCCAAGGGATCGGACGGCCAATATAAGCAACCACCCTGGTTTGTATTGGTAGCAGAGTGCCGGCGACAGCTGGAATCATGGATCACGTAGCATGTTAGAAGGTATTATATGTATCTCTATTACGAGCTTGCATATTTCATTTTATGCTATGGATTTTAAGATATGATTTTATGTATTTATGTTATGTTATCTATTTGTGATTTAGTTTCTTACTAATATTCTTAATCGATGTTATTATATTCTTATTACTATTAATTGTATTTAACTATTTATCCAATCATTATTGTCACTATTATCGGGATTGTTATTATTATTTATAATGATTATTTTTATTGTAATTTCAATTTCTATTATTATCATTATTATAATTATAGTTGTTATTATTGTTATTATCAATGGTATTTATTAACAAAACTATTATTAAGTATTATCGTAGTTGCTATTCTTAGTTATTGAGATTCTAATAAATAATAATTTAGGTCTTTAATATTAATATTGTTATTGTTCTTATTATTATTACTATCATATGGTATCTTCGGACAAGTATCACAGCCTACAGGCAAGAAAGATAGCCATCGGGCAAGTATAATAGTCCTCGGATAAGTGGTAGCCTTTGGGTAGGTGAGATAGCCCTTGGGCAGGTGTGGTTATGTGATAGCCTTTGGATAGGTGATCGTCCTCGGGCATGTATGGGAATATGATAGCCCTTAGGCAAGTTACATTAATACCATTATCATTAAAACGTTGTTATTGTTTTTATTTTATTGTTAATGTGATGATGTTTTACCTTTCTTTCTATGTTACGCATTGGCATATTTGCAAAACGATATTTGAAGTGTAATTGACATGTGCAGAACTAAGTGGGTGGTTTGGCCGGACGAGAATCTATGATGGTATATTTTAATTGGTTATTTACTAAATTAATTCCATCATATGTCTTTTATATAATTTGTTATCGAAGTGCTGCCAGTTGTGGAACTTATATTGTAGTAAGATGGGAGAAATAAGGGGTGTATATAGAAGTGTATTTTCAGTGCAGGAAAATTGAGGTAAGTCCTACCCTTAGGGGAGATACTACCGGATTTTCGGTTGGAAGGTTCAGTGGTGTTTCCCTGGGATTAGGATTTGTCTAGGATTCTGGTGAGGGGTCTTAGACTGGTCCTGACACAAAGTGATAGGCCGTGCGTGAGGTAGATTGCTATTAACTGCCTCGACCTAAAGGGACTTATTCAAAACAAATAAAATGTGAGATGAAGAAATCTCAGCGAGTGGCATAGTATAATAGAAAAATAACGATTATATTGCTGTAAAATCTTTTAATGGAAAAATAACGATTTATTGCTGTAAAATTTTTTAATAGAAAAATAACGATTTACTACTGTAAAATCTTTTAATAGAAAAATAATGATTTATTACTGTAAAATCTTTCTCTCAAGACCTCTCATTCTACTCATTTGAAAAGTTTACCGTTTAAAAATTATTTCACAAAACCTAAACTTCTAACCCAATATAATATCGTAAAATCGATGCTCAAAGATATCAAGTGAACGATCAATATAATAATAACAAAATACTTGAATCAAGATATAAATTTTGAGCATAAAATATTATAAACACATTTTCACAAAATAATTATGAAAGTACAGTAATAACCATAATATTGGAAAACCAACAATATATTCAAACGTATACCATGCGCCATTCGATGTACCAATCTGTAAACCGTGGGATACACTCACCTCATGATCCTTAATATCCGAAAGATATCGTGAAAATAGCAAACCGTCGGGACGTACCCAATCTCACGGTCAGTGGTAATAAATATCCTGTGTACCATGACAATAATAACCTGTGGGATAAACCCAACCTCACGGTCCGTGGCAATAATATTCTGTGAGCTAAACCCAACCTCATGGTACCATGGCAATAATAACCTGTGGGATAAACCCAACCTCACGGTCCGTGGCAATAATATTTTGTAGGCTGAACCCAACCTCATGGTACCATGGCAAAACCTAACACACTTTAATATAATACTGATCCAAGATATTGGCATTACATGGTATGTCAATTTTAAAAATAACCACTACAGTATCCGTAAAACAATCTTGTAAGATCATATATACTTTTCCCAAACGATGTTGTATCATAAATCATAATTTAATATTTAAATTCCACCGCTTATTTAAATATTTCAAAATTTTCAAATCATTATTTCATACGAAAATCAAAAATATCACAGTGAAATATGTTCACCATAAACCGATTTTAAGCACCTAAAAATTTATAAAAATATTGAACATGCTTAAAATCATATAAATTTTGAATCTGTTTCTCAAATCAATTTTTTTCCAAAATAATTTAAAATCTCAATTCAAATACCAGAATATTTAATTAACATAATTCACAAGTTCACTATGAACTCAACAAAATTAAAAATCAATAAAAATCTTATTAAAATCCACATAAAACACTCATATTAGTGAAAGCAGGTATTATATATGCATAAAGCAATCCTTTCAATCGATTTGTATATACGTAAAATATCCAACCCTACATATATATTATTCGATATACCCAAAACATTTTAAAAGTAATAATCACTCACAGTACCATAGATGCTCACTTCTGCTCCTTTGCAGGATTGCCTTCAGGCTCAACTCGAGTGCTTGTAATACAATAAAATATTTCTTAAGCTCTAAATAACTAAACCAAAGACACTTGTGTGACCGAAATGTCTAAAAGTAATTTATGGTACTATAAAACTACACAAATTGGACACCGAACAGTCCAATTATACCGCGTAGCCTTAGGACTCGGTACCCAAAATTGGGAATTTTCACCCAAAGCCTCTTTCAAAATTGAACCTCCTAGTGGGTCTTAATAATATCCAATTTTATTAGTCCAACTCCAATTTTAATCAATTGGACCAATTTTATCCAGACATAGTCCAAAATTACCCGATAATTAACTAATTGATCCAAAAATGAAAAAATTATCAAACGACCCCCAAAATTCACAAAATTTATATTGACAGAAATCCCAAGAGACAAAGGACCCAGCAGTATGCTCACCTCAGTCCAGTGGTTCCTGCAATGGTCAGAAAACTCGGTTGAGGCTTTGGCCAAACTTCCTATTGTCGTATCTCTCAACCGGTGAGGAATCTAGGCAAAATAACCACAAAAACAAGTTCAAACAGTCCAAAAATGATTAGAAAGGTCTATAGGTTGGCCTGAAATGGCCAAAAAATGCAAAAATTTGACAACCTACCTGGCCGGCCACTGCCACCTTCTCCAGCTAGATCCTGATGCGTCCGGCCCCTTTTTGCCGTGAAATTTCATGGCCAAGCTCACCTCAATGTGCTCTTTCTCCCTAACTAGCATGTGTAATAGGTTGGTGGTCGAAATGGGCAGAAACGGCGGTGACCCAATTCGCAGTTAAACAAGTGGAAACAACCCAGTTCGGACCCACAAGTTTGGAGGAGTAATTTCTCAAGTTTTGGGGATAAAATGGGTATTTTAAAATTTTTTTCCTATTTGGTATGCTTACTGAGGCTTATATAGAGCCTTGGATCCCTAAAAGACAAAAACTAGGGACTGGTTTGGATACTGATATAAAACTTATGCTTAAAATTTCTTAGAACCATAAGTTTTTATCTGAAACTTGGAATTTGGTATGCCACTAGTCTATGAACTCGTATCGACGAGATCTATACAATGGTACCTTAGTCAAACTAAAAATATTGACCATTAAAAAAGTCAACTTGGACCCACATATTGTTCACTTGGTCAAACTTAGTCAAACTTGTTAAAACATGTGTATTTTTGGTATGGGATGTTACACCACACGTTGCCCTTACTTGGATCAAAGAGAAAATGGTAACTCAACAAAATACAGTAAATCCAGCAAATAATACAGCAAAACCGACCAATTTCTCTCTCATGCGTACAAGCGCTAAATGACTAGCTTAGCTTCGGCTTTGACCAGTACCCATGACTTCTTAATGATATCAAGCGAATTCAAGAAGATTTGAACCCATTTCCCACTGCTTGGAATCTATAAATACATCAAAACCACTACACTGGTCCGTATCGACTTCCACCACTTGGATACTTAAAAACAGGCCTTGTATATTCGGATATGGAGAAGCCCTTTTGAGAATGGATTACTTCTTGTATAAAGGCAGCCATGTTGTCCTTAAACTTCTTGATTTGAGCCTTAAGGATTGGCTTAGTCTTCATCCGTATTGGGTTAGCACCCCAGCGGGTTGTCAGTTATGCAGACTTGGGGCAGATTCTCATCTCAATTGCTCCAAAACTGCTCTCATGTCCGTTTGCTCACCACTCCTCATAGCTCGGGAATCACCTTTGAATCCTACAGATTTTTCTTCATTAATTCTTAGTGGTGGATCTCCCCTTCTCAACCTTGAATCTGCCATCTTAGTATGAATAATAAAAAAAATAAAATAGGACCTCACAAAATTCACTCCCTCACGTGTTTCACTTAAATAAAGACTCGACACTCGTGTTTGCACACCAATTTTAGCTTTTATCCTGTTTTAAGCTCACACACTTTTACCTTTTTTTCACTCAAAGGATCAACTCAAAGTTCTAATTAAAACACCCATAAAGCCACAATTAGTTCACAAGTATGTTTTAATTAAGCTTATCAACAAAATAATAGCAAAAAGCAAGCAATACTGAGTGAAATTTTGGAAGGCAAATTAACAAAGGTAACTTTGGAAGCAATAAAAACTGGACCAGATGGGAAGAAATTAAGAATTTGAGAATAAAATTTAGAGAAAGAAGTTCAAACACGAACAAGAATCAAATTAAACAAAAATAAGGAATAGTTGTTGGTTGTTATTATTTGTAATTCAAGCTTTTGTATCAAATCCTTTAACTAATTTTAATCCAATATTTTTAGAACCCAAAATTCAAATATCTAGCAGCAAAATCAAAGTTCCAGCAACTCCAAATAATGAATAAATAGGCAACAACTCAGCAGCTCAAAGAAATTTCCAGCAAACACCAAATTCAACAAACCGATTTTTTTTTATATATATTTGGCTTTTCTTTTTTTTTCTTTTTTTTAACTCGCTGAATGTAAAAAAACTCCAGTAGCAAATAGTAACACCAAAATCAGCAATTCCACACCAAAAATCCACCCAACTTGTGAACTCCAACAACAAAAGATAAATTTTGCAATTTTTTTTTTTATAAGTCTTTACTGTTACTGCAAACACACTTCTCTTTTTTTTTTTTTTGGAATATATGAATGCAAATATTAAAGATCAAAACATCAAATAAAAATCAACAATAAACCAAATTACCAAGAACAAGGATGAAAAACAACCAATAAACTAGGAAACAAAAAATATGTAAGGAAACCTAATTTAACTAGGAATGAGTTTTTTGTTTTTTTTTTTTTTTTTGTTTTTTAAGGTGCAGAATGTGTATGAGGTGGATGCAACCTTAATCTAATGCTAAACTTGTAGATTAACACAAATAAAATAAAGCAAATAAGATAGATCAAAGTTGAACAAAATTTGGCTCTGATACCAAATGATACGAACCTAGGTCGACAATCGCCTAAACCAGTATTATATTATCCTAGATCTCAATTAAGTTCAAATTTTAATGAAATGACCTCAACCCCTAACCAACCTGTGATTATCAATCTTGGTATAATGAAGACGCCACAATAGGTGATGGATGGCCTATTGATAATTCAAAACTAAAACACTCACTCTCTAATGGTGTTTTAGGTGGTCAAAGAGAACAAAGAGAAATTCAATCTCTCAATTAATATTCTGTAAAATATTCAAGCTGCATTCTCATTGACAAATAACCCTTAAATAGGTTCAACAAATTAAACAAAAAACCCTAAAAAGATAGGACAAAATCGGCCAATAGGATTAGCAAACCAAGTTGGCCGAATTTTCTCTCTCATTTCCTAATCTAATTTTGATTAATTAATTCCGTTATTTGAATTAGGAATTAATTAACTTACAATGGAAATAATAAAATAATAACTTTCCTAAGTTTATTTTTCTAGCAAATAAATAAATAAAAACCAAATAGACGTCTAATTTCCTAAAACAAAAAGGTAGAAATCAAATTAGGAAACTAAAATACTATCTTTTAGATTAAGTTGACTTTGACCAATCTTTGATCAATTTAAGCTCCAAATCAGCTTCCATATGCTTTGTAGGATTCCAAATAAGATTATCATGGAGTCCCACATGTGACGCTTGCTTGGATCAAAGAAAAAATGTCAATTCAACAAAATACAGTAAAGCAAGCAAGTAATACAGCAAAACTGCCATCTTTCTCCCTTTTGCACACAGCCCCTTTTTGTTCACCTTTGAAGCTGCCTTGACTTGATTCTATGATCTCTTAGAGATATTTATTGAATCCATGAAGAATTGGAACCATTTCTTGCTGCCTGGAATCCGTATTTGCACGAAAAGTCTACCTGGGTCTGTATTGGCCTCCATCACTTGGATGCTTAAAACGGATCTTGCATCTTCGGGTATTGACAAGCCCCTTTGAGAATTAATTACTCCCTAGATAAAATCATCCAGGTCCCTAAATCTCTTAGCTTGAGCCCTAGTGATTGGTCCGGTCTTCATCTGTATCCGGTCAGCACCCCAGTAGGTAGTTGGTTGTGCTGGTACAGGCGGATTCTCATCAGTTATGGTGCTAAATGTTGGGGCGTAAAAATTTGTAATTTATGTTCTTGTGAATTTATTAATAATTAATTTTTGTGCTTGTTCTCTTTTTATTTATTATTGAAGTGATGCAAATTGTGGGCAAATCTTGTAGTAAGATGAGAGCAATAACGCAGTGTACTATTGGAGTATGTTTTCTGTGTAGGGATTGTTGGAGCAAGTTCAACCGTTGAGTGAAATGCTGCAGGATTTTTTGTAGGAATTTTCAATGGGATTTTCCCTAATCTAGCCTAGCCTAGGTTTCTGGTAAGGAAACCTAGAACTGTCCTAACACTTCAAGAGCACAAAATTACTTACAAAAATTTACTAGAACTAATGCTTCAAACCAAAATCAACACAAAGGTCACTAATTCCAAAAATTATATGTATAAAACTTAAGCAAATCAAAAAAGTTTCCTTCATAAAATTTTAAACCAATCCTCTCAGATTTGGCAAAATCCAACTAGATTTTTAGCAACAATAAAATCAACCCAAGATTCAAAAATACATGACATGTTCTTAAGTTAAGGGAGAGATTTAGACAAAACAAGAGGGAAAGAAAAGAGAATCATCAAAAGTAAGAAACCATAACCCGGCTTCGCAATAACAAGAGAAGCAAGAGAAATTTTCACTCATAAACTCAACAAAGTTCTCATGCAAAGTAAGATTAACTTAGATCATAAAGAAAAACACAAGATAAACTTTAAGCATGGTGAAACATGGCTCTTGACTTTTAAAGGCTTGTAGGGATGAAAATTTTCTTTGACAAATTCATCATCTTTAACATGCAAACCAAGGTCAAAGCCAGAAATCAACCTACTTAAAACATAGAAAAAAATAATTTAAAATTTCAAAGTGTAACAAATGAAATTTCAAAGAAAAAAATTGGGTTCTCAATTTTGAAGAGAACTAAAAGTAAAGCAAGTTGTACTTTGAAAACTCATGGATCCATTACATGCAACACAAGATCAACAATGCAACGACAATTTTCTGAAGCAAAACTTAAATCCAAGAAAATCAAAAGAAAAAAAAGGAAAAAAATAAAGTTTGAACATCAGGCCCCACTGAATTTCATTAATTCTCCAACAAAAAACAATTTCCTTTCAAAAGTTTCACTAGATTCCACATGAATGCAATCAAAGAATTTGAAACTACATTATTCAAAGTATAAAACAAAAACCTAGACCAAACTTTACAGAAGAACATAAAAAATTAAAGTGAAAAATTAAGAGGAACTTTTGGGTAGCAAGTAGAGAAAAACCAAGCTTTCAACATAAAGAAAACTCAAGAATCAAACCATTCATTTATGTAAAACCATAGGTTGAGCAAGAAAGAAGAAGAAATGAAGAAAGATTCAAAGAGGTGTGTGTTTGGGGATTGGTTTGAAGACAAAGAAGAAGAAGAAAAGTATTTGAGAAGGGGATGCCTCAGGCTTGTGAGGCAAAAATTAAAAGAAGAAATGAATAAAAATGTGAAGCTGGGCTTTAAATAGGCAAGGTGATTGAAGATAACTTGGTAATTTCCCTAGCTTCTAAACTAAAGGTCAAAAAAAACAAACATCCAAGATCAAAAATTAAAACAAAATAATTTTTCAAGCTTTCTAAATACAAATATACAATCTATCAAATTTCAAGTACAAATAAACTGATGCGAATTCGTCCGAATCCACATAACCTACAACCCACTGGGTGCTGATCCGATATCGATGAAGATCGGGTCGATCACTAAGGCTTAAGCTAAGAGGCTTAAGGGAAACCTTGCTGCCTTTATCTGGGGATAATTCATTCTCAAAAGGGCTTGCTCATACCCGAAGATACAAGGTTTGATTTGAGCATACAATTGGTGAAAGCCAATATGAACCCGGGTTGCGATTTTGGTGCATTTATGGATTCTGGGCAACGGGAAATGGTTCAAATCTTCTTGAATTCACTTGTTATCACTAATAAGTCAAGGGAACTGGTCAAGGCCGAAGCTAAGCTGGTCATTTGAATGGTGTGCACATGAGAGAGAAATTGGCCCGGTTTTGCTGTATTTTCCGCTGGCTTTACTATATTTTGTTGAGTTTGCTTTTTTTCTTTCCTCCAAACAAAGGCAACATGTAGGACTCCATAATAATCTTATTTTGCACCTACAAAGCATAGATAAGCTGATTTGGAGCTCAGATTGGTCAAAATCAATTTAGTTAAAAAACTAGTATTCTAGTTTCCTAATTTAATTTCTACTTTTTGTTTTAGGAAATTACCTTTACTTTTGGCTTTTATTTATTTATTTGCTGGATAAATAAGTTTAGGAAAGTTATTATTTTATTATTTTCATTGTAAATTAATTAATTCTTAATTCAAAATAAGGAAATTAATTAATCCAAATTAGATTAGGAAATGGTGTGAAATTAGACAATTTTCTAATTGGATTCTATGTTTTCCGAAATTTTCTAATGCTTTTAGGGTTTTATTTTGTTCATTAAAAGCCTATTTAAAAGCTTATTTTCAATGAGAAATCAAGCTTGAATTTTATACAGAAAATTATTTGTGAGACTGAATTCTCTTTATTCTTTTGAACACCTAAAACACCATTAGTGAATGAGTGTTTTAGTTTGACTTATCAATAGGCCTTCTATTACCTATAGTGGCGTCTTCATTATATACCAAGGTTTCTAATCACAGGTTGGTTAAGGGTCAAGATGACCATTAAAACTTGAACATAATTAGATCTGGGCTAATATAATACGGGTTCAGAAACAGGTCGTCCTAGGTTTGTATCATAAACTCTCAAAATTTCAAAATTGAAAGGTTTCTTATTCCATGAGAAAAATAGTTTGTTGCCAAAAACTTTACACAAGAAAAATTAATACCTTAGGTATTTTATCGAATAAAATTGAAAACTCAAATCCAGATGCAAATTCCAAAAAAAAATTCTTCAACATTTGCTCAAAAGATTAAGAAGAAATTCAAAATTACACATATAAGCACCATAATATTTCTTGAAAATTAAGAAATAAGAAACCTAAAAATTTTGATGTAAAACCTCAAACTTAAATCCCAAAAATGAATTCTTTGAAAACCAAAACAATGTCTTGAACTTCAAACCTTTCTTGCATGTCAAAACCAAGACTCAACCTAAAAAATTTAGACATTAAAGATTAAAAATCCAATTATAAAAACATAGAACCCAAAATCATCATCATCAAGCTAATCATCAATCTGTTCGGCATTCAAGAAAAATAACCAACATAATATCAATTCTCATCTTCAAATCTTATACGCGATCAAACATGTAACTCAAAATCGTCATTATCATCAAACCAAAGCATCATATTCTTGGCAACTAACAATTTAACCACAAAAATGTCCATTTCAAACTATGATCTCACATTAAAATCAACATGCAAATCCAATCGGCTTCTAATCCATTCTCCAACAACCTTAACAACTTTAATGATTCAACTCCATATACTTCGACAATCTGAAAATCCATGACATGCAAACACCAATGCTCAAAGAAAAAGTTTGCAGAAATCAAAACCCGCAAGATCTTGATGATCCATAGATATGTGTATATGATCAAACCAACAAACCCATTTCAAAATCCAAAGATCCAAGCTCAAGAACAGTATGCAAGGGTAAAAACTCGAAGATCCAAGCTTAGAACCAACATGCATGTACAAAAAGCCAAGAATCCATAAACACTTACCCAAATTCTTCAACAATCTTCCATGTGCAGCACAAGAATCCCACTTAAAACTCAATTACCCAAAACGTAGTTCAAACCCAAGCCAAAAATCCAAGCAAATAAAAGAAAAATTTGTTGAAAGAACAAACGAAGCTCTTGGGTTTAATAAGAAGGAAGATATGAAAAACTAAATGTTTTTTATTTGAACATTAAGCAAATGGAAAGATAAATTGTGTTGGTGGCCACGGGTTAACAAAGAAAGAAGAAAAGAAACTAAAATTGAAGTTTGATGGTGATGCTCTTAGATTGGAAGAAGAAAATAAGAAAGTCAGGAAGATAAAGAAAATTGAGAGTAATGTCAGTGGTTTGTTTAGATGGAAGAGGAAAAGAGAGCAGAAAATGAAAACCCAAGAGTTATGGTGGTGGTGTTGGGATTTATATAGACCAAGGGATTGAGGGCATTTAAGGAATTTCAAAGGGGAGTTTAACATGTAAAATGTCACATATGATACTTGCATGCAAAAGTGCAATTGAGCATTGGCCCCTCGTTTTCATGGTCATCGAATAATACCCTTGGATTAAAAATTGTTTTTAATCTCCAACTATTATATACATATATATACACATATATATACACGTGCCCTCTTTACTTATCATGCTTTAAATTAACATGATTCCTATTGTACTAAAAAAAAATAATTAAGCACATGTATATATAAATATATAGACAAAAATAAGAAAACATTTTTCCTTTTGTAAAAGAAAATTTTGTAACCCCCAAACCAAAACTTTAATATAAAAAAAAAGATTCACCACTATTTAAGCAAAATTAAATAAAAGTAATAAGAACACGAGCAAAGAGTTAACAATAATTTCTTAGAGAATAAGTAACAGATAAATTTAGGATCGGAAAGTTAGAAGGACCCTGACATTGCCTTTGTTATTAGCATTTTAAGCAAATATACAGTTAATCCTGGCAAAGAACATTGGATTATTGCATCTCTTGTTCTTAAACTTTAGAGGAACAATTGATTATGAAGTACATTATCAACTTATCCTTATGTTTTAGAAGGATTGAGTGATGCAAGTTAGAATGATAATATGGAATCTAATTCAACAAGTGGAGAGATTTTCACTCTTGGTGATGGAGCTATTTCGTGGATCTAACAAACAAAGAAGTATTTCTCACTCTACATTAGAGTCTTAGTTACTCTCTTTGGAAGCAACATGTAAAAAATGTGAATGATTTAGAAATTTACTAATGAAATTTCCATTATTGGCTATATAACATTCCAATCCGAGAAAATGCCCTGAATTTGAATTTTTGACCAAGGTTGATCAAATGGGTTCCACAGTTGACTTTTTACTGTGGATGGAATTTCATGTTAATCGAGGTATAATAGAAAAATACTCGTCGGTACAAGTTTGTAGACTAATAATATGTCAAAATCGGAGCTAAGAATAGAAAGTTATGATCAAAGGAGTTCTAAAGGCATTTTAGCCATTTGATAATTAGTTCCCACATATTTAAATGTTGTAATATTTTATTATTAAATTATTATTATTTTTGGATAAATTAAAACCCATAACCCGGTCACACAATTTGTATTATATATTATATATTATTTTAGTAATATTCTATTATGTATTGTGTCTTTTCTTTATATATTTATTTATATTATTTGATCTTTCCCACCTCAATTTTTACTGCCTTCCACCACCTTCTCCCCATCATGCACGAAAGAAAGAACCAGCACCAGCAGCCACCATTTTCACCATTTTCACCATCGACCACGGCACCCAAATTCCTTTTTAAAATAGCTTTCAAATTTTGGCCACTCTTCAGAAATTACTTATATCACATTGAAACCCACACTACCAAGAACCCATGATCACATTTATCTCACCATGAAATGGCCTAGGTTCAACGGAAAGCCATGAAAACTGGTGGAGGTTGCATTTTCCGATCGCCATCTTTCGATGAGCATGATGTCGAATGGGTTGTCCTTTAACAGAAATTTAGAACCCTAAAGTCCATTTTCAAGCTTAGATTGGCTCAAAACTCACTCATTCAGGAGATATGACAAAATCCATTTCAGCAGTAATGCCCCAGTGAGACTCCGGCCACCTCTAACGGCGGTTGGACCAATTGAAGGTATATTCTTGATGCTCTCATCATAAGCTTCAATTTGGTACCTACGATGTGAATGATATTTGAGTATTTGGGAAGTTTCCATTGATGGAGCTAGAATTTATATTTATGTTGAAATTGGATAAGAATTAGATTAGATCTTTGGCCAATTGTCTTTATAATTAGGTTCCTAATGATTGTTAGGAGCTAAAAGAATGATTAATTTAAATTAATTGTCAAAGATGCTGAAAAACCCCAAATTTTGAGTTTACACAAATCGGGTTAACTTTGTATTACATTCAATTAGGTGGACAATATTGATAATTCTCGAGTCATGGAATGAAATTAGGACTTTAGAATCTTAGTGGTGCTTTCATTTGCTTTCATGGAAGCCCAAGTAATATTTTCGCAATATTTCATATACCCAACATTGAGCTAGCATGTGTGTTGTGCTTATTTATTGTGTTTGACTAGGATTATTATATGAAATTTAGAGATAGAATGTGTGTAGATTGATATATATATATATATATGTATAGATAGATATATATATATATCGTGAACATATATATATATATATATTTGTTAAAAGGTTTTGTATGTATATATTTATATATAATATATGTATACATAGATGTATGTGAATATATGTGAAAATATATTTAAATACATAAGAAGATGCATGTGTGTGAACGTATGTGATCACATATATGTATATATGTATATATATATATATGAGTGTATATGAATATATACATTTATATATATATATATATATATTTGTATAAATATATATATGAGCAGGCATATATTTGTTAACAAGATTGTCTTTATATGTATATGACTATGTGTATACGTGAATACATATACGTATATGTGAAAATATATATATATATATATATGAATGCATATAGATAAGAATATATGTATATATACTTGTGTACATATAGATGTTGTATATATATATATATACATATATTTTGTGTTATTTAAAATTCTAAAAAAATATTATGTATGCTTTAAAAACTTAAGAAAGTTGTTATTTAATTTTATTATGCTATTTTATGCGATTTCAAGTTGTTATATAATATTTATTATATGGTTTGGAGAAATTAATTGTATTTATTTATTATTGAATTTATTGTTATATTTATTTTGTATGATAAAATGTATTTATATGAACTTAAATTGTTATTGAATTTTATGTTATTTAAGAAAAATATTTCATAAAAAAATTTTAAGAATTTAAGAAGAATAATAATTTTTAATGTATAAAATACATTTGCGTATTTGAACATTTGTGAGGTTGAAATTATTTTGGTAATAGTTAATTTTATAAAATCGTTGGATCTATGCTGTTGTTTAAACAAGAAACATGGCATTTTATGGATCTAGTAAAAAAGTGTACAAATTGGGTTTTATTTATCAAATTTTGGTATTTATAATATTGTAAAATTTTATAATATTTAGATGCACCATACAATACTGGTATTATGTACTATAATGTTGTTAGCACACAAGTGTGCATGGTCGTCCTGTGGGAGCCATGGACCTAAGAGCAAGAATATATAATGCAGAGTGAGCATCAACTGTTCCTTTCCATGGCCAAGATGATTATTTATTATATTATGGCTATCATGTGGGTGCCACGGAGCTGAAGATTGGCAAATATATTGCATAGTTAGCATTAGTCAATCCCCTCCTTGGCTGCAGGGTGGTTGTTATGGGTTAGCATGCAAGTTACATTCATGATCATTCTTATGAGGGTAGGCAAGTATAATGCAAAGTGAGCACCATCCGTGACCCCCTTAGTCGCAGGATGGCTGTCATTACGGATTAGCATGCATATATGTATAACCATCATATGGGAACTATAGGCTCGAGGTATGGCAGGTATAGTTCAAAGTGAGCATTAGTCATCCTCTCTGTTGAAGAACGATTGTTTTAGCTATGGCAGCTTATAAGCAATTGGTCTCATGGGACCCCAAGGTGACTGATTGCAGGTTTTCTTTTTAACTTCCTCATTAGGTAGTATTTGGGACATTGGGTACCATCTAGTACCACTGCTATATCGTATGGTGCATCAACTATCTTTTTTTCATATATACGTATATATATATATATATTAAGTTATGTTATGTTTGTATGTACCATATCGTACTAGGGAAACTATCCGATCGGTCCATGAGTAGCTTAGCCTCGTGACGCTGTTGCCTATGCGCTTAAGGAATCAGACGGCCATAATAGGCAACCACCCCAGACTGTATTAGTAGCAAAGTACCAGCGGTAACTGATATCATGAGATCACATATTAGCATGTTATATGGTATTGCATGTACCTCTAGTATGAGTGTGTATATTTCGTAGTATATTTATGAATTTTAAATTTGATTTTACTTTATCTTATTTTGTCTATTCATGATTATGATTTTCTAATATTATGCTTATTTGCCTTTATTATTAATATTATTGTTGTTGTTGTCATTATTATTATTGTTATTATTATTTATTTATTAATTATTATTATCATTATCATTGGTTATTATTATTATCATCATCATCATCATCATCATCATCATTATTATTAATATCATCGTTATTGTTATTATTATTGTTGTTGTATTTGTTATTATTATTTATTATGATTATTTTTATTGATATTTTCATTATTTATTATTAGTGTTGTTGTTGTTGTTATTACTATTTATATTATTGGTATTTACCATTAAAATTGTTGTTAATTATTATCGTAGCTATTATTAATAATTGAGATTATTGTAATTGTTATCAATATTGTTATTATTATTATTATTATTTATTCATTATTATTATCATTATTATTACTTATTATTATTATTATTATTATCATCATCATTTATTATTATTATTATTACTATTACATGATAATCTTCGAGCAAGTGTCACATCCCACGGGTAAGAACGATAGTCATCAGGCAAGTATGATAGCCCTTGGACAAGTGGTAACCTTCAAGCAGATAGGACAGCCTTCGAACAGGTATGGTTATGTGATAATCTTTGGACAAGTGATAGTTTTTAGGTAGGTATGATAGCCCTCGAGTAAATTGTGCTAATATTATTATAATCATTATCATCACAAATATAATAGTTAATATTAGTGTTATTGTGGCTGTTGTTGTTTGTTACCCTTCTTTCTATTTATGTATCTGGTATATTTATAAAGTGGTATAGAGATATAGAATTGTACTAAGTGGATAATGTGGGCGGACATGAATGTTTAAAGGTATTGTTTGTCTATTAAATTATTTCTAGAATATATATATTTATATATATATATATATATATCTATAGTCTGTCTATGGTGTGGACCATCCGCATCATAAAATTTTCTTATATATGTATATATATGTATTTATATTATGTTTATATTATATTATGAAGTGCTGAAATTTACGGAATTATTTGTAATAACTTGAGAGGGATAAGGTAATACCATATAGGAGTGCGTTTTTATGCAAGTAATTTTTTGGACATACTCTACCCTTAATAGAGATGCTGCAAGATTTTTTGTAGGATGGTTCAGTAAGGTTTTTCTTAGGATCAGGACTTATCTAAAGTTTTGAGAAGGAATCTTGTATGGTACTGACATGCTATTCACCAAAAAAAACAAAAAAAATTCTATCACGGGCTAAGCCAATTCCATTATTAATATTTATTATGATAGTCAAGCAACATTGACTCAAGCAATGACCAAAGCATATAATTCGAAATCAAGACATGTTTGTCTTCAACATAATTTTGTTAAACAACCACTTAGTTAGAGATGAAGTAGTTAGCTTTACATTTGTGTAGTTAGTTTTATATGTGTTAAGTCTATTGAAAGTTTGATACTTTAACAAAAGGACTAACTCGAGAAATGATAAAGAAAGTCATCAAACAGAATGGGGTTAAGGTTTCTAGAATCTCAATCATCTCCAATGGAAACCCAACCTAGGTTTTGAAATATAGGTTGGATTCAATGGGAAAAATAAACTGATTATGTGGTTAAGAAAATAGCTTATAATATAATTTTTTTTCTTTTTACCTCATTCTTGTTTATGGTTTTACAAGCAATACAAAATGTATGTTATTTGCATAGGTTAAGTATAAACTCTCAATAAATCTATAAATTATTTGGTAGATATGTTCAACAAAACATCTTTGATAGATTTATCTAATTAAGTGTATGGAAGTGAAATGACGCTTTCTAAGAGATTGAGATTTGCTCATTAACACTCATGATAACTGGGATATGCACAACGCCATAAAAAACTGTGAATTTTATAGCTTCAAAAATCATTAATGATATTATATTTAAGAAAGAGAAAGAAGTCAATCTATATAGAACTTATATTTTGTTACAAATTTATATAGAAATTTATAATTAATAAAAAATTATTTCTGGAACATTATAACTGCTGATGGAAAGTTACAACTTACGATGATTCATTAGTAATATTGTAATGTTTTCCATGTGTCAGCGTATATTCCCAATCAATGTGTCTTTTAAAAACGTATTGTATCTTCCCTTGAATGACTGAATCTATCAGTCATATCTTCTTTTGAATCATTATACCCCTTGTTGATATCCTTTTGAAGTCTATATTTACCCTATGGGATTATTTTTTAAGGCTTTGAAAACAATTAAACAAGTATGTGTATAAAGAGAATTAAACAATTTGTCTGGTTCATTGTTTCTCTAAATTTAGAGTGCTACTATTTAAAAAAGTGATCGTTATATCCTATGAGAGAATCATTGTAAAACTATGAGCACTGTAACAAAGCGAATATTGCTTTAAGAAAAAAAAGTTCAACTTTTGCCTCGATCAATATATATAGATCAACTTTCTAAAAGTTTTAATTCTGACACAATACCTATGAGTTATTTTCTTTATCTCATTATAATTATTTTAATTGTTTAATATATTAATATATATATAGAGATATTTATATTTATATTTATTTTGTAGATATTTATATATATACATAGATACAGGATTTGGTTTTTCTAGATTTATTAATTTCCTAACAATCTTAAAACAATAAAATATTAATAAATTAAATGTGATAAATAATTTCTTCCAAATGTTAGGTTCTCTACATGATTTATATATATTTATCTAATTTGTGAAGTTTAGGAAGTTTATCCATATTTACATATATATCTTCTTTATCACTTCTTAGATATATATATATATATATATATTATTTGATATAATAGTACACATACATTTTTGTTCTTATTATAACTCCTACATTTTATTTATATAATTTTATTTCACTCGTTTCTGTGCTTATTTTTTTATACATATACATATATACGCATATTTTGAACTTGTGCGTAGTTATTAGACAATATCTAATATATAACTATTTTAGTGTTTGTTGTGTATATATATATATATTTCATTCACATATTTGCAAGTGATAATTATATTTTATATATAGAGTATATCTATTTATATTGCAACAAGTATTATAGTGGAAATTAAATATTTTATAAATGCATCTTAGATTTATTAAATATTTGTATATACATTTATACACATTTGCACATTTTTAATTTTATTTTATAGACAAAATTATTTGTTTAGTTTAACTATTGCTTAATTAGTAATTATTTGGTAGTTTTTTTTTTTTTTTAAATGGCAGCTAGTACATCTCTACCTGTTACTACTTTACCTATATCTTTGGGTCATGCTGAGAATAAATTTAATGGTTTTGATTTTAAAAAATTGCAACGAGAAATATTATTTTATTTTACTACTTTGAACTTAGCCAAATTTCTCATTAAGGTTGTTCCCGTTCTTAATGAAAATGAGAATAATGCTCAAACGATAGTAGTAGTGGATGCATGGCACCATTTGGATTTTCTACGTAAAAATTATACTTCAATGGTTTAAGTGACACACAATATATGTATATAGTAGTATTAAAGCTACAAAAAAAAATTATGGCAATCTTTGGAGAAAAAATATAAAAAAGAAGATGTTGGCACAAAGAAATTTGTTGTTGACAACTTCTTGAATTTTAAAATGGTTGATTCAAAAAGTGTCACAAGTCAAGTCTAAGAGCTCCAACTCATTTTTCATGAAATACATACTGAAAAAATGGAAATTTGTAAGTCTTTCCAAGTGGCTGTGGTGATTGAAAAATTGCCAACATCTTGGAAGGATTTTAAAAATTATTTAAAACATAAACACAAAGCGATGAGACTTGAGGACTTAAATTGTGAGACTGAGACTAGAAGAAGATAATCAAATTTATAAAAATAAAAGTATAAATCCAATGGAAAGCAAGGGAAATGTAGCAGAACAAGGGCATAAAACCAACAAGAACAAGAAAACGAAATGTAAAAATCAAAGTTCCAATGGAGGGTCTAATGGCGGTGGACTTAAAAGATTCAAAGGCAAATATTTTATATGTGACAAGCCAAGGCATCATACTAAGAATTGTCGTAACCATGAGGGCCAAGAAAACAAAAAGAGAAAGAACATTCATGCTAATGTTACTGAAATTGAAAATCTTTCCAATGATGTCAATGAGATCAATCTCTCTGCTGTTGTTTCTGAAGCCAACTTAGTAGGGAATCAGAGGTCATGGTGTTAAACATGGGGCTACTCCCCATATATATTCTGACAAGAATATGTTCACACCTATTAAATCCCAATCCATTGCAAAGAACAACTTTTCATTGGAATGAAAGGTTATACTTAAGATGACATCTGAAAAGGAAGTTACCCTCATAAATGTGCCGCATGTTCCTGACATTCACAAAAATCTTGTGTCTAGATCATTACTTAAAAATGGCTTTAAGTTGGTATTTAAGTCTGATAAATTTGTACTTTTTAAAGGGGGTATGTATGTGGGTAAATGTTATTTGAGCGAGGGGCTCTTTAAACTTAATATAATAATTATGATGCCTACTATTAATGATAATAATAATAATAATAATAATAATAATAGTAGTAGTAGTAGTACAAATTGTTTTGCTTATTTGAATGAGTCTTCTAATATTTGGTATGATATATTAGGACATGTTAGTTATATTACTATGAGGAGATTAATTAATTTAAATTTAATTCCAAATTTTGATATTGATTTAGATTATAAATATGAAACTTATGTTAAATCTAAATTAACAAAGGAACCTTCTCATACCATTGATAAAAATACTTAATCTTTAGATTTAATTCATAGTGATATATGTGATTCAAAATTTATGCAAACAAGAGGTAGTAAAAAATATTTTATCACATTTATTGATGATTGTACATGTTATTCTGATGAGTACTTATTGAGATCCAAAGATGAGGCTTTGGAAGCATATAAACTTTATAAAAAAGAAGTTGAAAATCAACTTAGTAAGAAGATTAAGGTGTTAAGAAGCAATAGAGATGGTGAATATGATACTTTTTTTTACTTATTTTGTTTTGAACATGGAATTATTCACCAAACCACTGCTCCATATTCACCCCAATCTAATGGTGTTGTAGAATGCAAAAATAAAACATTAAAAGAGATGATGAATGCTATGTTGATAAGTTCTTGTCTACCACAAAATATATGGGAGGAAGCATTGCTTTCTGCAAATTTGCTTTTCAATAAAATACATCATAAGAAAACTAATATGATGCTTTATGAGTTGTGGAAAGGTAGAAAGCCTACCTATAAATACTTGAAACCATGGGGGTGTCTGCAAAGGTAATTATACCTGATCCTAAGAGAATTAAAATAGGACCTAAAATTGTTGATTGTATATTTATTGGATATGCAATTAATAATAATGCTTATAGGTTGCTTGTGCATAAATATGAAATTTCTGATGTACATGTTAATACAACTATTGAATCTAGAAATGCATATTTTTATGAAGATGTATTTCCTCATAAAATGGCACATGATCAAAGTTCCTTCAAAAAGAACTTATGATAAGAATGTAATCCAGAGGAAATGGAGAATGAGCCACGCAAAGCAAAAGAATTAAAATTTCAAGATCTTTTGGTTCGGAATTTTTAACTTACATGTTAGAAACTAAACCAAAGAATTTTGGAGAAGATATGTTTCACTCAAAGCTCCTTATTGGTAAGAAGCAATTAATAATGAAATTGAGTCCATCATGCAAAATCACACATGGGAATGAGTAGATCTTCCACCTAGAAGTAAACATTTAGGGTACAAGTGGATCTTTATGAAAAAGATGAAAACTGATGGATCAGTTGATAAAAATTAAAGCTACATTAGTAGCAAAGGGCTATAAACAAAAAGAAGGTGTAGATTATTTTGATACACATTCACCAGTTACAAGAATTACATCTGTTTGAATGTTAATTACTACTGCAGCATTAAAGAATTCGAAAATACATCAAATGGATGTAAAAATGGCATTTTTAAATAGTAAATTTTATGAAGAGATTTACATGGAACAAACTAAATGATCTGTAGCCCTTGAAAATGAAAATAAAGTTTCTAAACATGTAAAATCATTATATGGTTTAAAACAAGCTCTAAAACAATGGCATAAAAAGTTTGACAATACAATAAAGTCAAACGGGTTTTGAATAAATAAATGTGATAAATGTGTTTATGAGAAAGACACTGAATGTGATTATGTCATTATATATCTTTATGTAGATGATATGGTCATCATTAATAGCACTAAAGATATAATTTAAGCTGTTAAGAAAATTTTGATTAGTAAATTTGAGATGAAAGATTTGGGTATTACAAATGCTATTCTAGGAATTAAAATTTCTAGAGCATAAGATGGTTTTATTTTGTTTCAAAAGCACTATATTAAAAAGTTGCTTAATAAGTTTGACAAAGACAATGACCAAATTCCAAAAACACTTCCATTATATAAAATTCATGGGAATGGTATATCACAACTAGAATATTCTTGAATCATTGGTAGTCTAATATATGTTATGAGTTGTACAAGATCAGATATAGCTTACTTAGTTAAGAAATTGAGTAGGTATATAAATAATCCTGATAAAGGTCACTGAATAGCAATAATTACCATTCTTAAATATCTAAGACATACCATGAATTATGGATTATATTACACAAAATATCCTGTTGTATTCAAGGGATATAGTGATGCTAATTGGATATCTTACTCAAATGATTCAAGATCCATAAGCGGATATGTTTTTATGCTTGGAGGTGCAACAATATTTTGGAGCTCTTCCAAGTAACTTGAATTGCAAGGTCCAAAATGGATATGAATTTATTGCTTTAGATAAAGCTAGAAAAGAAACGGAATGGCTTCAACATTTCCTAGAGGATATTTTCAAGATGGTCAAAACCTCTACCCAGTATTTGCATACATTATGATAGTCAATTTGCTATTGAAATGGTAGGCATAAAGCTAAAATTATAATGGTAAATCTCAATATATACATCGAAGATACTATAAAACAGTTGCTCTCAAATAAAATAATATCGATAGATTATGTAAAATCTAAGGATAATCTTGTAGATTCACTTACTAAAGGTTTAACAAGAGACCAAGTTTACTATTCATCAAGGGGAATGGGATTAAAGTCATTAATTTAGATTTGTCTTAATGGCAACCCTACCTAGTTGACTAGAGATCCTAAGATCTAGGTTCAAAGGGACAATCGAATGGGGTTCAGGAAACTCTTAATAGGAAGTCAACCATGTGAGTGTGAAGGGGTCACTTCTATGAGAATTTTTATAGGCTGGAATTCGCTAGAGCATTCATGAAAAATCAAAAATGTTTAGAGCCAAAATGACCACAACCGAAAGAAACAACAATGTTTAAGAGAGTGATTGTGTGAATTGTCTCCATTTGCAACAATGGCTAAAAATTCAAGACATCATATTCACTTATTAGCTTGTAAATCCTATAGTTTATTATTAAGGAAGACTCAAAGCCAAAAACTATCTTTCCTGAAACAATTACTTTCCGATTGAATTCTTTCTAAATGTATCAATTTTTATTCATGTGGGGGATTATAAAAAATTTATAATGAACAAAAAATTATTTCTAGAATATTATGATTATTGATGGAAAGTTACAATTTAGAACGATTCATTATTAACAGTTGTAATGTTTCCCTTGTATCTGTGTTTATTCCCAATCAATTTGTCTTTTGAAAAACATCGTGTCTTTCCTTGAATCACTGTATCTGTCTGTCATATCTTCTTCTAAATCATTATATCCTTTCTTGATTTCCTTCTAAAGTCTATAAATATCATATGGGATTATTGTTGAATGTTTTGAAAACAATTAAACAAATGTGTGTATAAGGAGAATTCAAAACTTTATCTAACTCATTGTTCTTTGAATTTGAAGTGATACCATTCAAAGAAGTGATTGTTGTATCCTGCAAGATAATCTCTATAAAACTATGAGCACCATAGCAGAGTGAATATTATCTTAAAGAAAACAAATTCAACTCTTACCTCGATCAATATATAAGAGATCAACTTTTTAGGAATTTTAATTCCAACACAACACCTGAATTCTTTTTGTTTATCTCATTATAACTATTCTAATTGTTTGATATATTAATCTAAATAGAGATATTCATATTTATATTTATTTTGTAGATATTTATATACACACACACACACATATATATATATATATATATACAAGTTTGGCGGTTTTAGGTTTTATTAATTAATTTCCTAATATCTTTTAATAAAGAGTTGTCCTTTTCAAGGAGATAAAACTTTAGAGAGAGTTGTGTCATTTGAAACACTAGGATACTTATTATTTCAATTTGAAAAGAGTGTTTAAGATCTTTAGTCGATTGTCAAAATCTGTAAATAAGAGTTGTCTAAAGACACATTTATTTAACAAGAATTCACGTTACATATTCTATACTTCCAAAGTTTCTCTTCCTCAAAGTAAAATCTCTTATTCTGTATTGTGGGCATTCAAATATTCCAAGTATTTGAAGTTTAGGTTGTTTGCAAGTAATACAAATCCTACACAACAGAAAACAGCATATTTGGTGTCCATGTTATTCTGGAGGCATATTGCCAGAGTTTCCTACTTGCATCCATAGATGGTTTACTCGACGGGTGGCAAATTTGTTTTAAAGGTATCTTTATACAGATCAAGCCTTTTTACCTAGAATATCTGCTCATCTCAACACTTTTTATTGTATATTTTATACTAATTTCCAACATAAATAACAATCTTTCCAAGAGCCCAAAAAAGAATTTTGTTAGAACAACAAATGTTTTTGTTAGAACGAAAAATGTTGTTTTAAAGGTATCTTTATACAGATCAAGCCTTTTACCTAGAATATCTGCTCATCTCAACACTTTTTATTGTATATTTTATACTAATTTCCAACATAAATAACAATCTTTCCAAGAGCCCAAAAAAGAATGTTGTTAGAACAACAAATGTAAGTTAGAACGAAAAATGTTGTTCTAGTGCTTTCCGCAATTTTATTTTATTTTTTTCATATTTTGTTTTTATTGGTAGTTGGGGATATGTTTGGTTGTATTTTTTTAATACTTTTATTTAGTAGTGTTTTCATTTTGCAAACTTTTGATAAACTACTAAAGCTAGATGTTTGGTTTAAAAAAAAAAAAAAAAGGCTTTTAAAAGGAAAATTTTAAGAATGTAATGATTTAATTAAAATATGAAGTATTTTTTGTTTTAAAAAAAAAAAAGCACATAACTTGGTATTTCTTTTAGACGCAAAAAAAGAAAAGAGAAAAAAGAAAAAAAAAAAAAAAAAAGGCGAATGGGTGACCTGTTTATTTTCTTTGGTAAGTACTTTTAACTCAAGAGAAAAATCATAATTACACCAAAATATATATATATACATATATATATATATATATAACAGTCACTACAAAACATTCATGGAAAATGTCAAATAAAACTGACCCAGTCGATACATCCCTTACATTTTGTAGCAAATCCGAAAAAAATTTCAAGAGGCACCATTGTATGATATAATGTTTATTATATTTTATTCTATGGTGTAGAAAGATATAAAATTACAAAAATGAAAACTTTTTTGCTTAATTGTACTCTTACTAATTATTGTATTTACTAAATTTAGGATTAAATCTTATCTTTTTCTAAATTTTTTTTGGAGATATATTTTATTTTCAATGCTTTGGCAATATACATCAAATTGGTTGCTAATATATATATATATATATATATAACGCACTAATTGAGGTCAAACAAAAAAATAAAATTTTGATACTGTTAGGATTTAAACAAATAAAAAACTAAAAATAATAATAAAAAGAATATGGATTTGAAATAATAAAAAATGCAGCTTAACTTCCCTTTAATAACAAACACTACATAATTATATTATCTTATAAATATTTTTGGATTTTAACTAATTGTATTATATTATTATACTTTCAAAGTTTTTTTTTTTTTTTTAAATAACAAAAATGTTAGAAAAACTATACAACTCCAGGCTGTTGAGGAAAGGTTTCTTTGGTTGCCAACATTTTCCATGTGGAAACACATAAAAATGTTGCTTGTCTGTATAAAACATCCAAATAAATCACCTCAGAACATCTCCGGCCGACTAGGAAACACAAGTTCTATGTGAACACTTTGACTTGTACGCTATACCACCAATCTGTTATAGGTCCCCACACATTAATCCAGATCAGAACCAATTCAATTTCACATTGAAATCTAATAAAATAGAGTGTGAAAGCGTTTTTGCCCATATCGGTATCATAACATTTGAGGCTAACAGAATAAAATTGTTAAATTGATCATTTATTAATTTACAGCTTAACGTAATAAAATAACACTAAACCATTTTTTAAAGAGTTTTGTTATTCATTGGATATGACCATCAGTAATTGTTGAATTTAATTATGGTTTGGGCTTTTTTTAATTAAAAATCTAATATAGGAAAAAAAAAAAAAAAGAAAAGAAAGAACGGATGGACAAATAACATTTAAAAAAAAAAAAGTTTAAAAATGATTATTCACAAAAAAGGGTAATTCCTATTGACTGCTTTTTCATTCCTATTACATGTAACAAAATTTTGCAGGATATCTGACCACTTAAAGACAGAATCTGGTCCTCAAATTTTGGCCATTTAAAGATCCTCTGAATGCCAAAAAACCAGCAATTTTTGGCCGCCCGTTTTTATGCAAAAAGAAATGACGAATTTAAAGAGAAAAGACCAAAACAAGAATTTTTATATATAAAATGGAGTAAATATAAAGAGGATATATATATAGAAATTGCAAGCCGACATGTATCAATCATGATTCAACGGTTACACACACACACACACACAATAATATAGTCTGATGAGAACGACAAGCATATACTATCCCTGATATTCTGCCCATAACCACCTTTCACAATAAATTCTGTTAGCTTATAAATACAGCTGGCCACTGCTCCTTTAATACTACACTGACAATTCTAGAAATCAGTCACACAGAGGGGGAAAAAAAAGGTTTCATTTCAAAAGAGAGAGGGAAAAAAAAAAAAAAAAAAAAAAGGTTTTTGTGCTTGAGGGAGAGGAATTATGAAGTTGAATTGCTTAAGCTTGATAAATTTTTTAATACTAGGATGTCTATCGGTTGTCTGTGTTTCACAGGATTTTGATTTCTTCTACTTTGTTCAACAGGTACGCACATAGCTAATGACAATATACACATACATATATATTTATGTATTTGTCATATTTTTGTAGAATATTTCATATATGTGAATTTTTATCACATTTCTGTTTGGCAAACTGATGCAGTGGCCAGGTTCCTACTGTGATACAAAACAAAGTTGCTGTTATCCGACGACCGGGAAGCCTGCTGCTGATTTTGGCATCCATGGACTTTGGCCCAACTACAATGATGGTACATACCCATCAAACTGTGATCCCAGTAACCCCTTTGATCAGTCTCAGGTGCATGCTATACAATTTAATCTTCCTCTTTTTTTTCTGTTTTTTTTTTTGTCCAGAATCTTCCAATTTTTTATCATGTACATTTTGGGCATGCGAGCTATTAAGTCTATTGAAAGCAGGAAAAGAAATGAAGGCTTCCAATCAGAAAACTTATATAAGAGTTTCTAACGCAATTGCAGTGTGAATGCTGCTCATTAATTAGAATAGAGTGAAAAAGAGCCTTTTCTTTTTCCTTTTTTTTCTCTTTTTTTAAATTTTTAATTAAAAAAAATTGTGAAAAAGCCTAGGCACTATTAAAGTATCTAGCTTCTCTGCCTCTGCGTGCAAGTTTAAGCTTTGGCTATGGTCACATGCCCCTTTGTTAGAGTCATGCTTCAAAGCCGAACCCTCCTTTTTTAATTTTTGCTTTTCTTGCCGCATGAAGAATTCAAGTTGTTTTCTTTTCATTCCGTGTGTGAATTGGCTAGTTTAACAGTGCTAATATCAGTTAGAAAGAAACAGAGGAATCAGGGCATTATGTGTAACAAAACCTTATTTTTCTTTAACCAATTATAATTTTGGTATTTATGATTGACTATATAGATATCAGATCTGATCAGCAGTTTGCAAAAGAATTGGCCTACGCTAGCTTGTCCAAGCGGCAATGGCACAGCATTTTGGTCACATGAGTGGGATAAACATGGAACTTGCTCTGAATCTTTGCTTGACCAACGTGCTTATTTCCAAACCACCCTAAACTTTAAAAAGCAAGCAAATCTTCTCCAAATCCTTACAACCGCAGGTAATGCCATTATTTGTCACCACTATTCATCTGGTAATTGGTACTTTTTTTTTTTTTCTTTTCTTTTTTGTTGTTTGGTAAGATATGCTAGTTCGTAATTGGTCAAAAAAAGTATTCGTACGAATACCATAAAAGGGTTCTAAAAATTGATCAAATTTACGAAATTTATTAATGTTACAGGAATAAGGCCAAATGGAGAATCGTACAGCCTAGAAGACATCAAAGGAGCGATACAAGGGGGGACTGGATTTGCTCCATGGATTGAGTGCAACACCGACTCCTCAGGGAATAGCCAGCTTTACCAAATTTACTTGTGCGTGGACACTTCCGGATCAAACTTTGTTGAATGTCCAATTTTCCCAAATGGAAAATGTGGTTCCAACATCGAGTTTCCTTCCTTTTAGATGGCTAAAAACAAACGTGTATCTTTTTTCATTTTCTTACTAACTCATCAATTACAATATGGTACATCCGAGTTTGGATAACCAAATAAATTTGTATTCCTACTTTAAATGAATATATAAATGTCAATGGGATATATATTTTCTTACCTGCCATTATTTGAATTAATAATTTTTAGAGTTGTGATTTTGCTCTTTCAAACGCAAAAGCAAATTTAAAAAGAAAAACAAGATTAGTGGAGTTTCTTTGCGAGTATGATTAATGATGTTCTTTCACGTTTCAACCAAACGCATGAATCTTTTTCCCAGTATCAACGAATGGCACAAATGAGTTTTGATGATAATTGCTTAAGCGGGGTGGGCTTTATTGATTTATAAATTGACTTCAAAAGTATGTTTCAAGCCTAGTTTTGGTGACTCTTTTGTCAAAATGTTATGAATTTTATATGGCTCCCAAATTGTAGCTTCCTAAATTTAATCTTGAATAAATTATGCATTGTCACCTCACTACACGATTAGAAAACCAAAGAGATCGAAGTCATTATAATGCAAATAGAATGGATACTTATATAATTTTGCAAAATAAAATAGATATATTTTGTCAAATATGTAATATATATGGGTAATTGGTGCGCTTCCTTTTCAAAATAATTTGACGTTTTAATACTTAAATTTTTATTTTGGGCATTTTGGTCTCAGAAGTCGAATTTCGTTTAAAATTTTATCTTTAATGTGCAACAACATGATCAATTAAGAACCATTTGAACCAATGAAATTTAATTTAAAACATATTTGTGCAAGCAAAATTCTAAACCTAGAGATCAAATTGCCCAAAAAAAATTTAAGAATTAAAGTACCAAAATATGTTTAATTCAAGGGGAAGCACACTAATCCCTACATATATATATATATATATATGTATGTATGTATGTATAAACGTGATAGCAAATTTTCTTTTGGCTTTCCTTTGCACATATATATATATATATATATATCAAAAAATGAATAAAAAAACAATTCAGGTGTTTTTAGTTTTTAGTTTTTTTATTTTTCATCTTTGCCTAAATTTATGTAGTTTTCTTACATCAAGTTTAGTTGATGATAGTTAAAACTTGTTAAACATCTAAATTAATTATAAAGTAAAGAGAGGACAAAAAATTAAATAAATAATTGTATTGTTTTTTGTTTTTTTTTGTTTTTTTTAATTTTCCTTCAAATTTATTATTATTTAAAATATCTAAACAAACTATAACTATTAGGGCAAAATACATTTTAGTATCCTTTACTTTCACCCTTTTTTAGTTCAGGATCTATAAAAAAAAAAATTTACAGATAATATCCTTTATTTTAAAAAAACTTATATATTAATCCATATCTACTAACATTTAATAGAAATCATTAAAAAAGATCACATGTCACTCATGTGACCTTCGAAATTGATTTTTTTAATATATATTTTTTTATTTTTCAAAATAATTTTTAAACAATTAGTTAAAAAAATCTAAAACACTAAATAGCACCGTTTTAATCCAAAATAAATTCTATCTCAACCATCCATTTCCTTCATCATCTTCATTCTCATCGTCTTCTTACGTGCCTCACTTCTATACCCAACCCAAGCTCAAACCAAATCAAATCCTCTAATAAAGGGACTTCCTATTTTTGAGTAAATCATGCGAGGTCCTGTTCCCTTATCCGTAACATGTTAAATTTTAAATTAAAATAAAATAGAATGAAAATTGTCAGATATTAAAGCTCGCGTCCATGGTGGAAGTGTCTCCAATATGATTATATAAAGCAGAATCTCCTACACAAAACCTTATTCACTATCACCCTTCTTTTTCTTCTTCTTCTGCTATGGCAAAAACCCTAAAAGCAAAAGAGTAAGACCACAAAATCTCCAGATCTTCTAATTCCCTATTTTCTCACCGACGAACCAATCATGGTATGATTGATCGATTTCAATACTCTCAATATTTATCCACACCAAATTTCATACTCCTTTTTTTTTTAACGTCAATTTTGTTGTTTTGTCAAAAATTTATGCAGACAGAGAAGCAAAGGAATCATGGACGCAACAAGCATGAATGTGGACATGTCAAACTCACTCGCTGCTTCAACTGCGGCAAATGCTACCCAAGGTTTCCTATATTTGTCCCTCTTATTATTATTACTATTATTATGTATAGTACATGTTTCCTCTATTTGTTCCTCTTGTTATTATTCATCTCTGAAACCTTCCAAGGAGGCCTAGGCGGACGAGCTCAAGCCATAGGAACTTTTCCTAAAATAATGAAGGAACCAGTACCCCCACACTATATTTTAGCCTTGTGCAACTACCTTTGGGTGTTGAACAAATAATTGATTTCCGATGCCGAGCTACTAGTGGTATAGTTTCCAATCCCAACCATAGTGCAAATAAGCTTAGAAAAGCTAGAAGAAAGCCGGAGGTTAGGCGGACTCCCTATTGTTCGTGGTGTTTCAATGAATCGGGTGGATCATCCTCATGGAGGAGGTGAGGGGCAGACGAAAGGAGGTAGACCTTCGATGTCACCTTGAGGGAAGCCCACCAAAGTTGGATTTTGCGCAGGGGTAGGGCAATGCTATAGACTTTCCGTGGTTCGCCGAGTGTGTCGGAGAGAGAAAGAATCTCAGCGAGACTATTGCTAACAATACCAATCACGCCAACGATGAGTGCTAACGCTATGGTACTTGGCTGGAGCATTGTCGGAATTAAAATTTTCTGCTAACAATTAATGGGTTTTCATTTTTCAAACCAAAGTTTAAGAAAATAAAGAAATAAAGAAATAAAAAAAATGAATAAATTGGAAATGGAAGTACTTGCCTTAGCAGCAGCTCCCATTACTCTTGCCCACCACCATCTTGTTATTTGCTTTTTTTATTTTCTTTCATTTTTTATGATGAATTTATGTGAAATCAGAGAATAGAGATTCAGAAAAATAGAGAAGGAGGTGGTTTGGGAGTTTTTAAAGACAAATAGAGAAGGAGGTGGTTTGGGAGTTTTTAAAGACTGTTCTTCTTCTTCTTCTTCTTCTTCTTCTTCTTCTTCTTCTTCTTCTTCTTTTTTTTTTTTTTTTTTTTTTTTTTTTTTTTTTTTGCTTTGGGTATTTAGAAATTTTCAATTTTTAAACTATTTTTTCCTTACAAATTTTATTAAAAAAGATAAAATAATTAAAAAATTATTTTATTTGTCATGTCCAACTCACGTGATTAATTTTTAACAGAAACCATTTTGTTTTAATAGTTTGGGTAGTAAAATGTATTATCCATAAAAAATTTTTTTACATAACTAGAACTAAAAAATGGTAAACGTAGAGGGTATTAAACTACATTTTGCCCTAACTATTATTACCTAACACTTGAATTAAGTAAATTATATACAGAGAAAAAAAAAATAATAAACAAAACACCAACCATCTTACCAAATGCCATTAAGAAACAGAGGTATTTGTTTTAATAAAAAAAATTTGCGAAAGATTATGCCATTATCCAAGGCCATAAAACTTTGATAATCAAATGGAAACATTGCCTGGCTTGTTAAGGCCGTTTAAGAAGAAAACTTACCATTAAATGCTTTACAACTCAATCACACTTAATATATTTTTGTAATAGATTCAATAACTGTAAAACATTTACTTATCTTTCTCTATGTACAACTTCAACAAAATTGAATTACCGAAAAATAAAAATTCAACAAAATTATCATCAAATGATTTTTTTTTCCCTAATAGCTAGCAACAATAATGTATAAATAAATAAAAAAACAAAAAAATAAAAAAAGAAGCATTCATATTACAGTGAAAAAAGAAAAGATAATTTATAAATAGTGAAATAAACCAAAAAAGTGCCAATATCTATTATTTCTTTCCATATTGGTTATTAATTAAGAATACATTGCTCTTTTACCATTTATTACTAAAGAAAAATTTATTATAATATTACTAAGAATAATTATAAAAAAAAAAAGTAGTTATTCGATTATCAATTATAATTCATAACTCATAAATTTTCAATATTCATTATAGAAACTATTACACATTAAATATTATCTATAAAACCTTAATTCAATTGTCATACTTAATTGTTATAATATTCATTATACCTATATATCATGTTATATACTTGGAAAATATATCCTTTAATATGTGTATAAAATCAAGCTCATATCAAGATGATATAATAATTTTTATATCAAATCATTTTTAAATCACATAAAATGTTAAAATTTAAAATTAAAAAATAATAAATACAAATTTATTGATATACTAAAAACTCTATCTAGGGATTAAAAATACGTTGATAAGATCGAAAGGATTGAAAAAGTAAAATCCTATCATTAGTATTTACATTAATCCTAATTTTAGAAATTTGATTTAAGTATGATAGTATATATACAAGTAATAATTATTTAAAAACTATTCTTTTATTTATTTGTTTATTTTTGTGATCAGAACTCTACAAATTTGATCAAAATATACATATCTGCAATTTTAAATTTGGAAATATATAATTTTTATGTATATATAAAAATAAATATCAAGGTAGGCTTCAGCTGTAGACTATAATTACAATCCGTTGATTTTTCTCTTTTACAGCTAAATTTATATGTCTCCAAATTTGATGTCATTTGAGCAATCAATCCTAAAATATTTTTATCCTCATAAATTTATGAGTTGGCCCCCTCAGAAAAATATTTGGATCCGCCCCCATTGACTTGGTTTTGATAAAATCACTTCATGCTTCAAAAAATAACAGTATATATAGGATGAAAAATAAAAACCAATGTATATGTAGGAAATATTTGTAGAAGGATTCAAGCAATTTGATCTCCTGCACCATAATATATACTAAAGCATTTGACGCATCATGGTAACAAAAAATAAATACAAAAAAAAAAAAAGTCCAGACATAGATCTATAATAATAATAATAATAATAATACAGAATTGCAATGATGCTAACAAAAAAAGAAAAAAAAAATTACTGGCACTGCAAAACAATCTTTATATAGTCCCATAAATTACATCAATTTTAAATAGTAGAAAGTATCAAGTGCACAAATAATAATAATAATAATAATCCCCAAATGAATTTCGCCTAAACTAAAGTGGTAATAAAATGCTTTCGTCCTTTTCGAGAAAAAAATAGATAATAATAATGATGATGATGATGATGATGATGATAGTAGAAGAGGCAAGTTAGAAAGGAATTTTCATTTACCCTAAAATAATAATAATAATAATAATAAGTTATAAAGGAATTTTCACTTTTGATAAAGAGTAAAGTTTATAGTAAAGTTTTAAATATCTAAGATTTTCATCAAAATTTAAAAAAAAAAAAAAAATTTAAGGACTTAAAAAGAAATTTAGCTTCTAAATAAAAACGGATAAAATTTTCATAATATCTATTAAAATTTTCAAAATTTTTTCAAAATTTTCATTAAAATTTTCATCAAAACATCCACATTAAATCCCTAATAATTTGATTAAAAAATCCATAATATCCATTAAATTTTTGAAAATTTCCATGTAAATTTTCAAAATTTAAATGGAAATTTTAGAAATATTTATGACATTTTTTAAAAAGATTTTATAAAAATATTCATAAATATTATCAATGTTTAATAAATTACTTTACCAAATTAAGTTTAGTGATATATATATATATATTTTTATTTTTTAATTATTTTTCAAATATTTAATGAGATAAATAAAACAGATTGAATTAAATTAAATAATCATGATAGGTTCTATTTATTTATAAATATATATACTTGCTATACATTTTGTATAAGATAGATTTATTAGAATTTCATAATTCTAAGTTAATTGTTGATTATATAATAATGAAAAATAATAATATAGAAATACAATATTATGTAAAATTAGTATTGATAGTATTTAAATTAATAACATTAAGTAAATAAAAATAAAAAGATAATAGAATATATTATACTAAATAGTAAGGACAATTACATTTAATATAAGGCCTTTATGATTGGTATATTAATAATTACATAAAAATTATCAAGGAGATATATCCTTTAATAATTACTTTTAATATTTTATATCTTAAAATGAAAATGAAAAAGAGACCAACAATTTTTTATTATCTAAGAATTCTATAAATATTGAAGTGATATTTATGAAATATAATATAATTGTAATAATTATTTTATTTTAATTAATAAATAATTTCATCAAATATATATATATATATATAAAGTTGCATATTTTTATTAATAATAATTTATTTATGATTATTACCGCTTACTATAAATTAAAATTAAATTAATTAAGAAAAATATAATATTTATTCATTATTTTTGTAATTTTTATAATAATTTGATAATTGATTGATTAAATAAGTTAATTCTAAAATTTCAATAAACATTTTTATTTCTTTAAATTAAATGCTATCAATTTTTATTAATTTTTGTAAATATTTATATTCAATATTTTTGGATATTTTTATAAAAAAATTTATATTTTAAATATAATACAAAAATTTTAAACTGACTTAGAAGATAAAAATATTGATGTAGCGGACTATAGACCTGGCAATTTGGATCATGACACGGCGACACGACTCGAAAACGACACGAAATAAATGGGTTTGGGTTTATTATAAATGGGTTCGGGTCATAATCGGGTCAACCCGTTTAACACGATTATTAATCGTGTCATTTTCGGGTTGACCTGTTTAACTCGAAATTGACCCGTTACGACCCATTTATTAATCGTGTCATTTTCGGGTTGACCTGTTTAACACGATTATATACCTATTACAACCCATTTAAATTTAATTTTAAATTAATATTTTATCACTAATATAATATTTAATAACTAAAAAATATTATAAATTAAAAATTTTATAAAAATAATTTTCTATTACTAATTTTTTAAAAACAAAAAATACATATTTAATAAAACAAAAACATAAAAATAAAAAAAAATAAAAAAAATTTCGGGTTAATAGGTTAATTTTCGGGTTAACGGGTTAATAGGTTAGTTTTCGGGTTAATAGGTCAATTTCAGGTTAACGGGTTAATAGGTCAACACGACCCCTTAAAATAATCGTGTTAAACGGGTCGTGTCGTGTTGACCTGTTTATAAACAGGTCGGGTTAGTGTTTTAGGTACCTGACACGATTAATAAATGGGTCGTGTTCGGGTTAGGCATTTTTGACCCGATTATTAAACGGGTTGACACGAACACGACCCACCAACCCGAATTGCCAGGTATAGCGGACTAGATAAGGAGCCGTGCAGGTCGGAAGGTAGGTACAAAAATGAGGTCCGGGACCATGTATGTGACATACACTCTTTTGAGGATTGTGCTGCTGTTTCATCGCAACGCGGCAGCTACTTCAAACTATAATTTTCATGTCCTAGCCAATAGCAATATGCCACGTCTGTTATTAGGTGGAAAGTCGTGAGTATTTTCTTCTTTCCACGCTTTATTAAATTTCAGTTCGGCATGGTTGAGTCTTTAGACGTCACTTAGTTCACATCCTTTCACACGGAAACTTGTCTGCAAGGTTCTCGGCCTTTTTTTTTTCAAAAATAAGAATTGAAAAAAAAAAAAATTTAAATGCTTATGGCGTTTTAATTGTTTTCCAGATGCAGCATTAATATAGGACCAAATAATTTAAGAAGTTCAACAAAATGGAGGAAAAAAATGTTTTTCTTTTTTTCTTTATTGCAATTTTTATATACAAGTATATATATATATATATATATGTTGATAGTTTTAATATCCTAATTCCTGAAAACTCTAATATATTTTAAATTATAATAGGAGATATAATTACATGGCAAATGCAATAATTGATATGAAGAAAACAATTCTCTAGTGAAGTCTACAGTATTTGAATATGTTTGCGTTCTTGTAAGGAAAAAAAAAAAAAAAAAAACATTTTAAAGTACAAAACTACCACGTTAGGCTTGCGTATCCACGTCTTATAAGCCAATAAGATGAGCTTTGAGAGCCTGCCAACTTCCTCCTTTTGTTATTACTTAAAGTCTAATTCCCAGTCCCAGTATTATTAATTACTAGTTATATGAATATATAATACATTGACAAAGCAGCTATAACTCGCAAATACATAAACCTAAAAAAAAATTAATCATACTTTTTGTATACGGTTTTTGAAATTTATTCGTTGGCAGAAAGTCTAATTAATTAATTTGTCATTTATTAGCTTTTTTTTTTTTTGGTGTGCATATATTGTTATGAATTAGTTGGTGGAAATGCTGTCTCTTTCTATGTCAAAGTTTGCAACTTGTCCACCAAGTCTCAAATATGAATATATATATATATATATATAAAATGAAAATCGCCCCGGTTGATTATTTAAACAACGTCAATGTATAAACAAAAATAAATTAATTTTAAATTTGAATCCATTTTATATGCTCCCCTATGCATGTCAGTAAATTAATTGAACTCGACCTATAGCTATAATAATATAAGGCGGATTTTATTTTGATTTAATTTCCTACTATGTCAGAATTAATTAAGAAAAGTACAAAGCAATTACAATAACAAATAAGAGAATAGTCAACAAAAATAAATTGAAAAGGAAAGGAAAGGGAAGAAGATAAGCAAGCTGATGTATTATTTTTATAAATTTGGTTAGCATATGCAGCAAGGTATTCGTTCGATCCACGCAATCCTTATGATTCCTTTGCCCTATTAATATATGCCGGCTTCATTTCAATTATATATACTGCATGCAAAATTGTCACTCTATAGTTGAAAAGGCGCAAACCAATAATAAAGTCATTTTGAAAAAATCAGTGATAATTTGGGGGGAAAAAAGGGCGAAATTAAGAAAGAAAAAAAAAAAATTAACAATGAGATACAGAAGCTCAATCTTGATCAGTCTTTTGGTTTTTCAGTATCTTTCAATTTTTTGTGTTGCACAGGACTTTGATTTCTTCTACTTTGTTCAACAGGTTGCTTAATTATGTTTTTGCTTTCATTCTTTAATTTTTAAGATTATAGCTCTTTATTAATTTCATGGTTTTTGTGGAAATATATAGTGGCCAGGAGCATACTGTGATTCAAGGCAGACTTGTTGCTATCCAAAAACTGGGAAACCAGCGGCTGATTTCGGCATTCATGGGCTTTGGCCTAACTACAAGGATGGCTCTTATCCATCAAATTGTGACCCGGATAGCGTTTTCGATAAATCTGAGGTATTTTTATCATCTATATATATATATATATATATATATCCACGATTTATTTACGAAATATACGGTTGATGTTTGCATCTTAGATTCATATTAATAATTTTTCAGATGTCAGCAATAAAATAATTGTTTTGTCTTTCAATGGCTTTCTGCATTTAGAAATCTAAGCCAAAAATAAATAAACCGATAAAATTGAAAGATCACCTAAAAAGACGAAGAAGACGCAAGTTGTTGTGTGTGCAATTTGGATAACAAAATTAATTTAGCAATTACTTTGTCTTCGAGTACAAGCCATATTTTATTTTAATTTATTTTTGCTTCACGCAAACACAATAGTAACACCATCAAGAATAGGAAATGATGCAAAATTGGCTTAATTGTCTCCAACTTTACAATCATTTGAGAGGTCCTATATATTTATTTTTGATAACTATCAATACAATCTATAAATAATTGTTTATTTATTTTCTTTTCTTTCCTTTCCTTTAGATATCGGACCTAATGAGTAGTTTGGAAAAATACTGGCCATCTCTGAGCTGTCCAAGTAGCAACGGATTTAGATTCTGGTCACATGAATGGGAAAAACATGGTACTTGTTCGGAGTCCGAACTGGATCAGCATGACTATTTCCAATCAGCCCTGAAGTTGAAAGAAAAAGTTAACCTCCTCCAAATCCTTAAGAAAGCAGAAATTGAACCAGATGATGGATTTTACAGTTTAAAAAGCCTTGTCGAAGCCATAAAAGAGGCAACTGGGTATGAACCAGGGATTGACTGCAACAGGGACTCGGCGGGTAACAGCCAACTTTACCAAATTTATTTGTGCGTTGACACCTCTGGATCGGATATTATTAAGTGTCCAGTGCTTCCACGGGGGAGATGCGCTTCTCAAGTTCAATTTGCTAAATTTTAGCGGATTAGATCTTCATTGTACACTTTTTAATTATTCGCTAATTTTATATGTAATTTCTATTATCAGTCTTTTCTTCTTCTTTTTTAATTGACTAGCTCGTAAAATTTCTTGTCGGCAGTAAATTACATCCAATGATAAATTTGAATACGCGCGGTTTTCAATTTACTGGCTGAAATATGTTTCAAGGATGGAATTTGCATGGCTGCTGAAAGTTGGGATGTCTTATTGCGACGGACGCTTCCTCCTCTTCCACGTTGAAATTAACTTTTCGATTGTGCATTTGTTTTTATGCCCTTCTGTTAAAATTTAAAAAATATTGCATAAAAATTTGTGTTTCTATTTCTCTCCCATCAGCCATCCCTTTGCTATAGCCGCCAAGTTGAACCGCTAGAAAATCCATATTTTTTCCATCAATTTATTTTAACTTAAAGGGTACAGAAAACTGATTATAAAGTTTGATTTCTCACCCAAATGCAGTAAATTATAGGAATGAGTGAAAGATAAGATGATGGGTTAAGGTCCACTAATTATAGGAGTGAATGAAATATAAGATCAGGGGTGAAGGTCTTCAAGACGAAGGTGAACCTGGAGTTGAACGAAATTTTCGGTCCCTGCAAATGCCAATTAAAAAGAAATGAAAGCAACCCTTGACCATAGGAGAAGAATATTTGAATGAATCAAGAATTTAAAGAGCTTTTGATAAGAGGCAAAAAAGGAAATACTCAGACCCAACGATTGAGACTAGCGTGGAAGGGGAAGAAACTCGTGTGGCAATAAAATTGCCGCTGAAACTATGTATACTATATATATTTTTCATTTTATTTTAACATCTAATTTATCATAGACCAACCAACGATTGAGACTAGCGTGGAAAGAAACTTTTAGATATGTATATATATTTTTCATTTTATTTTAATATCTAATCTATTATAGACCAACCAATTGGTTGGTGATATTAACTTTTACCTTCCGTTTGGTAGAACTGATGTAAAATAGGAAGGATGGAAGAAGGAGGAGAAATGGTAAGCTTCTAATATATTTTTATTTTTATTTGATATAACATGAAGGATTGAAGTTTGGCATATAAATGAAAAATGATTAGAAAACCACAATTTATCTTATCAACTAATTATAACATTTATCTTATCAAAATAGTAATTCATCAAAAAAAAAATATTACTTAAAATAGTATTACTAATACAAGAATCATCACTTAAAAAATAATTTTCTTTTTTTAATTATTTTTTTCTAATGTTTTTAATGCTGATATATATGATATATATATATTTATATATATAAGAATTAAATGCAATTTACTATCTATAGCTGAGGTTTGTTCGAGGTCTCTGTTTATATATTTTATTTATTTATTTTGAATTTGATACCTTTTAAATTTTAAAAAATTACAATTTGATGACAAAAACGTTAAATTCTAATAGAACATTAATGATGTGATGTCCCGCCACTTTCTTACTCCATCAATGTTGTTCTTAATGTATCCATTATATTTTAAACTGTAATATCTCAAATTTTCAAAATCCTATTTCTTTTTTGTTTTTTTTAAAAATTTTTATGATGCTTGAATATTTTGTATCCTCTTAGAAAAGTTTTCTGAAAAAATGAAGGGCAAATTTTTCAACTATATTATTTTTGGGTATTACAAAAATTTAATTTGGAAAATAAAAATATGCTCTTGTGATTTAATATATATATATATATATATATGTATGTGTGCATATGCCAAATTACTTTATTTGACAGAAATAGAAAATTGTTTTAATTTTAAAAGCATAGAAATGCCATCCAACATATGAATATATATTTATATATATGTATATATATATATAAATAAATAATTGTTTTATTTAAGGGCATTTTTGAAAATATAAAAGTTATATAAAAGATCCAAATATGATTAAATTATTTTACAAAGATATTTTGGTAATTAAACTTTTAAAATATTTGAAATTCTCATTATGCCCCATCAGTCTTGTCTTTATGCAAGGATTATAAGGATATTTTGGACTTTAAATTTTGAAATTTTTAGGAAATTATATTTTTACCCTTCTTGCATTTGATTTATAAAAGGCACCACCGCATGGGGACGACTTTCTTCATTTCCTTTCTTCGTTATTTTTCTTTCCTTTTTCTTTTGGCAAAATAATATTTTTTATTTTTTATTCTTACTCAAGTTTTTAATGCTAACACACACATATATAAATATATATTATAATTAAATGCAATTATAAATATTTTATGCAATTTAACAAAATACTTAGTTAAGGTAAAGTTTGTTTTGAGGTCTCTATTTACATATTTATTTATTTTGCATTTAATACTTTTTAAATTTCAAAATTTATAATTTGGTGATAAAAATGTTAAATGCTAATGGAAATTAATGATGTAATTCCCTATCACTCTCTTACTTCACCAATATTATCTTTAATTCATCCACCGACTTTTAAATTATAACATCCCAAACTTTCAAAACCTTTTTTTTTTACGAAATTTTTTTTGGTGCTTGAATATTTTGAATGCTTGTAAAAAAGTTTCAAACAAAAAGTGTGGGGAAATTTTTTAATTTTATTACGTTTGGGTATTACAAAAATTTATTTTGGAAAATAAAAATGTGCTTATGTGATTTAATATATATATATATATATATGTGTGTGTGTGTGTGTGTGTGTGTGTGTGTGTGCACATTTGCCAAATTACTTTATTTCAAAGAAATTGAAAATTGTTCTAAATTTAAAAGCATAAAAAATGCCATATGGTATGTCAAGATATATGTATCTCTAATACGTGGATGGAGAATTAATTGTTTTATCTGGTGGCTTTTTGGAAATACAAAATTGATAGAGAGGATCCAAATATGATTAAATTGTTTTAGAAGGATATTTTGGTAATTGAATTATTAAAATATTTGAAATTCTCATTTTTCCCCATCCGTCTTGTCTTTATACTAAGGACTACAAAGGTATTTTGGACTTTAAATTTTAAAATTTTACAAAAATTACATTTTTTTTTAAAGCAAAATCCAAACACCACTTTTTCATTCTTAGCTATTTCTTTTCTTTTTTCTTGCAAAATCATGGTTCCTATGGCATTTTAAGCCTCAATTTTATATGTTTTTGTACAAGAAATTGTTTTAAGACCAAATCTTTACAAACCGAGAGCTATATGGAATTTTAAATAAGTCGTTCTTCTTGATTGTTTGGAATTTTTGTTTGATTTTAAACTATGACTTGGGTATTTTAATTTAATGCTAGATTATTAAGTTGCATGTGAAATTTTCATGAAGTTTTCAAACAAATTGCTTGATCTTTGCTTACTCAAACCCGAAAGCCTTAACAAATTTTCTTATTTTTGCTTTAGATATAACTTGGTTTTAATTTTTATTATGTGTGTTTGAGTTCTGAACAAAGTTTTTATGTTGCATAAGGAGGATCTTTAAAGATCAAATGATAAATGAGCTTGAATCTTTGACAGTTTTTACATACTAGATGATTTTGATGGTTGATCTTGGCTTTTTGTTGAGTGCATGTCATAGATCATAGATTCTAGAGTGGTTGCGTTGATGTTACATGCATGATATGGTCTAAATTGTTGAAGTTTTTGGAAGTAAATTTTGGATTTTTGATATTCGTAAAGTTGGAATGTTGATTTATTTTATTGTTGGAGGTTGGATTGAATTTTCAATGGTTAATTACCTTTGATGTCATGGGTTGAGGTTGATGATTTTAATTTTTGGCTTTTTAAATGGATTTCTAAGGTTGATGGTTGATGTTGAAACTTAGTTTTAAAAGTATTAATTATGGAACTAAAAATTTGGATTTTTTGACATGCATGTAAATTCTTGAGGTTGAGAACTCTATTTTGGAATTTATCAAAATTAACTTTTGGATTTAAAAGAATTTTCAGCATTTGGATTTGTTGAATGTGATGAATTGGATTTATAATTCTTGATGATTAATATATTTGAGGTTAAGCATGATCTCTTCTAATTTTTTGGATGACTTTTGGAAATTATTTTAATAAGTATTTTGAGGTTAAGATTTATTATTTTGAATATTGGAAAAATAGGTTTTGGTTTTGGAAACATCATTGGCAGAATGAAATTATTTAATTGGCTTAGCACGGATTTTTTTATGGAATGGACAGTTGAGGTTAAGATGACTTGTTCTCAATTTTGGGAAGGACAATTAAATTGTTAAGGTTAAGTTTGATCTTTATTTGAAATTGGAAGGCAAGTGGCTTTGCAAATATTAATTTTAATTTGATTTTATACATGCATTTCGATTTATTACTAATTGGAGGCAAGTGGCTTTGCAAATATTAATTTTAATTTGATTTTATACATGGACTTCATTTTATTATTTTTGAGGTTAAATATGTTTATGCAATTTGGACTTAATTTATTTATGCATATTTTGAGGTCAAGGCTGTTCACATCAATTTATGTATATTTTGAGGTCAAGATTGTATTGTTGACATCAATTCTCCCATTCATCATTCCTTTTTTATCTCTCATCCTTAAGGCACAAATCCTACAAACCATTTCTTATTTTTTAAGCCTAATTTTTTTTCTTTTTTATTTATGATTTAATCATTAATCCTTCCTAGACAATTCAAGAAGTCACCTTAAAAAAATAAAAAAATAAAAAAAAGGAAGAATGTAGAGTAAAAATCGATGATTGATTAGGAATTTGTTAGATTTAACAGTTTTGACACAAAATTGTAATTTTTCTTTTGAAATTTATAGGGTATCAAATCCCAAAAAATAATTATAATAATAATAAATAAAAATTAGAGACCTATAACAAACTTTGCCTTTACATTAACCAAAGGGTAGTAAATTGCATTTAACCCCACTTTTTGTAATTAAAGTCTTTTTAATTTTACTCAAATTCTTTTTTACCCTTTCAAAACTCATATCTTATCCTTTTTCTTTATTCTTATTTTAAATACAACGTATTATATTGCCTATTTAGTTACTTAATTTTGTGTGTGTATGTGTGTGTGTGTGTGTGTGTGTTTTTTTTGTTCCTTTTGAACTCATATTAATTCTTTATTTTTTGATATCTTCTATTTTTTCTCCTTTACTCGGTTTTTTATCATTTTTTAGTTTATATGAGCATTCCAATTTTCATTCTTTTTTTTACCCTGTCTGTAAAAGAAAAAATAATGACAAAAAGTACGAAAAGAAAAACAAAATATTTTCGTAAAAAAGTTAAAAAAAAAAAGTAATACAGTAATGGAAATTATGTTAAGTAAAGAATATAATTGATAAAATCATAATTACATAGAGGCATGTTATAAAAAATATTTAAAAAAAAAAGAGTAAGAAAAAAAAATTATAAAAAATAAAAATAAAAATTGGTATTCGTTGCTATATTAAAAAATAAAGAGTAAAGAGAGAAAGAAAGAAATGTAAAGAAATCTAGATAAGATAAAATCAATACTAAAAAAATGATAAATTAAAAAAAAAAAAACTTTGATTTAAAAATATAAATATATAAATATATATAGTTTGAAAAAAATGAGTAAAAATATAAAAAAAGAAGAAGCTAGAGAAATTTAAAAAAAAAAAAAAGACATGAGAATTAAAGGAAAAAAAATTGAATTTAAATATGGAAAAATGAATAAAATAAAACTAATTAAGATATATATATATATATATATATGAGTCTATATATAGAGATTAATTATCTCATACAAGAATCCTAGACAAGGTTTTGGATTAGAAAGTAAAATGAAAAGGGAAAATATGGAAAATGAAAAGGAAAGGAAAAAAAAATAAAGATTTAAGAATATATATATATATATATAATACATAAATGTAAGGAAAAATAAAGACATATAAAAAAAATAATTAAAAAAAAAAAAAAACGCAAGTAAACAAAGATGATTAAGAAAAGAAGAAGGAAAATAAAATATGCAAAAGAAATGGATAAGATTGAAAATGCATGACTAAGAAGAGTATAGGAACGAGGAACGATAACTTTCATACATATAAGGGATTGAATTGGTTTGGACGAAAAGTTTTTCTTCCTTCCTTTTTTCCCTCCATACGAAACAACTATAACATCTTCCATCCCGCTTTTCCATCTCTCCCTTTCTATTTTTCAATTTTTTTATCATATCAAATATAGCCTTAGTGGCCAAAACATGTTGGTAGCTAAAGGAATGGCATCATAAATTTCATTTTCTTTTTTATTATTTTTAAAATTTTCAAAGCATTTCAACGACCAATTGCTGAAGGTTTTATGCCTAGAGGACAGTCATAGTTCGCATGAAAATGGCTTGAAAGCCCACAATGCTGAGTAGCTTAACTTTGTAAAACCCAAGAATATAGCCAAAAAGAGCAAGCTCATCATCTATACCAGACTTCCAATTTTTTGAATCCACACATAATAGAATAACCTAATACCCTTAGCCCATCTATTAAAGTTAATGTGTAATCTTATTTTTTGTGACTGCATTCGTTATGCTTGGCTTGTTGTGTGTAGTCTTTTGGTTTTTCTAAATCCTTGATACTTGTGAAATTTATGTAGTCTAGAAGGTTCTTTTAATCAATATAAATATATTGATTCTTATTTTTCTGGATATACCAGAACTTGATAAAATCATATTGTATAATCTATATTGCAAGGTGCAGTGTAAATCAAATTTATATTCTATAAAATATTTATTTCTTATAAATTAAGGTTTTCGGCAGTGGCATATCTATAATGTCTTATTCTTCTTGTTTGCTATGTTTAATCTATTTCTATCTTAAAATAATTTATTTCTATCTTAAGCCAACAAATTTGGTATCAGAGCCTTTGTCAAATTCAATCTCACTTTATTCACAATGGCTTCAAATACAATCACCACTCTTTTCTCGTTTGCTTCAAGTTAAGTTCCAAGTTCTGAAGGAGACAATTACAAATATTGGAGCGGTCAGATGGAGACATTTTTCATTTCACTAGATCTACGGGATACAGTTGGAGATGGCTACCGAGAACCACCTGCATCTAGAAGTTACTTCAACCTGGACAGAGGAGTAAGAAGTCAAATACAAACAGAATATGAAACGAGATGAAATTGCACTGTGGTATCTACAACAATGGGTATGAAAATGAATCTTTCCTGGAATCTTTGGTGTTAAAAAAAATCTAAAATTGCTTGGGAAACATTGAAAATGAATTTCAAGGTTCATAAAAAATTCTTACTTTGAAGTTACAAATTTTGTGGAAAGAATTTGGTTGCATGGAGATGAAAGAAAGTGAAAGTGTCCATAAGTTCTCTTGTCCATAATTTCGCTCCAAGAGTTGCTGAAATTGTCAACCAAATCGTAGGATGTGGACACACCATTGAAGACAAGAAAGTAGTTGAAAATTTTCTAAGAGGTTAATCATCAGAATTTGATCATGCCATAAAGGAGTCCAAAGATTTATCAATCATAAATGAGCATGTATGAATTAACTAGTTTACTCAAAGGCCATAAGAAACGAATTAATAGATGTTCTGGCCAACCTGTGAAGCAAGCTTTTCAATCCAAAGTTATAATTTCAGACAACAAGAGCAGAAAATCTCATCAAGAGAAGAGTAAGAGTTCATCTCAGTGGAATACACATTAAAATAGCACAGGAAGAAGATATCTTAAAGGTAACGGTAGCAAGTGGAAAGCAAGGAAGATAAATATGAGGTAGAACACTAGTAATCTAGCCTCCCAATGTATTATATGCAAAAAGTTGAATCATGAGTCAAAAGATTGCTATTTTAGATGCAAAATGTGTAAGACACCAAATCATTCTCGAAAGGATTGCTGGTTTCAAAATAAGAGTGATGAAGATGAAGGAAATTTCACCAAGGAAAGCAGGGAAGAATATTTATTCTATTATTGTGAAAGTGTTAAAACTAAACCACGTAATCTCTAGTAAAACTAAACCACGCAATCTCTAGTACTTTAGTAGCGGTTGGATTAACCATTTGTTGGAAGAAAAGATATTGTCGTGAAGCTTGATCGCAATTACACATCTCAAGTAAAACTTTGTGATGGAAATATTCAAGGTGCTAAAGGAAAAGGTGCTGTTGCTGTGCAAACCAATGATGGTACATAAAAATACATTTCTAATGTTATTTATGTGCCAAATTAGAAACAAAATTTGTTATGTGTTGGTCAATTGTTAAGAAGGGTTATTGTAACGACCCATTTTTTCCTACTTAGCCAAATACTATGATACTTTCTAAAGTCTCCAATATAACATAAGATTTACTACTCCAAAAATAAAACCATTAGAAGTGAAATCCAAGTACATAAGAATAGTCCAATTAGCTCCCAAAGCCAACTTAAACTTCAGCTCTCAATTTGAAACTTCACTCCCAAACTTGGCCACCCAACTAGTCTTCAACTAAAAATATTTTAGAAAAATTGAGAACAGAGGGATGAGCATAGATACTCAATGAGGGATTTAATACTTCAATATAGTTAGTCTTATGATATCAAAATAATATGCAAGTATATGTGTGTATATATATATATATATAGCTAAAACACGAGATATAATGCACATGTTTAGGGTTTTGGTAAAGCAATAAAGTCCTAACTAATTGACATCTAACACATATAAAGAATAAATCAATGTATCCTTGGCCTACTAGTGAATTATTTACTTAACACACATGCCAAGAACAAATTAAGACATGATAGAGGAAAGCTTTTGCCACAATACGGAGAACAAATCAAAGTATGGAAAGCATGTAAATAACCAAATCTCAGAAATACTTGACATTAAGTAGGAGGGAAAACACCATAATCAATACCATCAACATAATCATCCGACCATAATCTTTGACTCAGGTTTTTGGTGACCAAACCAAATCTAAATGGCATACTTGTTTGTCTCCAAGTAGTGATTAACCCTACAACCACAAAACATGACTGCCAATCTCCCCAAGTGATAAAGTTGTGGCCATAGGACATCCCAATTTCTAATTATTTTGTTGGTCAGACTAAATTTAGAGATCAGAAATAATTCCTTTTATCACAATAAAATCATATCATATAATCAAATCATTATCTAGATCCATACAATCCATATATCACGTCCTTGTTGAGTTACCAATGTTTAAGGTTTCATAAAAAAAGTTTTAAAAATCAAGGCAATGCACTTTTCCAAAATCAGTTTAGATATCACATTTTATAAAATGGGCTCGAATGATATGCTCAATGCATGCTGGTGCATGATGCAATATGCACATATAATCCTATACATTACCATATACATATATACCAATATGATAATCAATTTAGTATTGCGAAAATAATAATAATAGTAACATAATACCACAAATTGTAAATGAGAAAGTGTGCCTTAAAATCAATGCAAATCACATATCAATTTTAAATGCGATGCTTATGAATGCATAAATGTAGTACACACCACCATGTACATATATTCTGAAAATAATTAGGGTTTAAAAAATACCCACTAATAGTACATTCTTAGTAACCTTAATCCAAGTGTGGTCTTGTAACACTCTGCCTTCGCTAGTGGAATTGTCACTCTTTGTCAATATTATCCCTAGTTTAGTCACTGCACTTAATATGAGATTTTTTGTTCAGGAGGTCACCCATCCTAAGTTTCTCTCACTTAAGCAGTCTTAATCTTGGAGTTCTTTCGAACTGTGAAATGAACCGCTAAAGAACTCTAAAGCCATCACTAAAGAACTCAAAAGCCAACCACTCTGAAAAGGACTCAGCATTATAAGGGTGACTACCATTATATTGGATCACCCCTTAATCTATACTGGGCAATATGGGCCTCGCGTCCTCATTGGTATACTTTTGGTCAGGTACCGATTTTAATACCATTTGTAATACCTCCGCCTCCACTAGCGGAATTGTCACTCTTTATCGATATTATCCCCAATTTAGTCACTGTACTTAATATGAGATTTTTTGTTCAGGAGATCACCCATCGTAGGATTGGTCTCACCTTAACAGTCTTAACTTCGGAGTTCTTTCGAACTGTGAAGCTAACCGCTAAAGAACTCTAAAACCAATCGCTAAAGAACTCTGAAGCCAATCGCTCTGGAAATGTCTCAGCCTTGTGAGAGTGACTATCATTATGTTTGGATCATTCCTTGATCTACATTGGGTGATATGAGTCTAGCGTCCTCATTGGTATACTTTCGATCGGGTACAGATTTTGATACCATTTGTAACACCTTATTTCTATTAATAGATTTGTTGCTCTCTGTCGATATTGTTCCTAATTTAGCTATTGCTCTCGATATGAGATTTTTCATTCAGAAATTCACATCCTAGGATTGCTCTTACCTGAGCACGCTTAACTTTGGAGTTCTTTTGAACTTTGAAACCAACTGTTTCAAAAAAAATTTGGCATTATGATAGTAACTATCATTACATTTGAACGAACCCCTGTTCTACACCTAGACGATGTGAAATTGAATATCAAGCAGCCTACTAATACCCCATACCTACCCACATTGGTCATCACAAGTCCTTTGTTACAATCTCAATCAAATACTCCATTGTCCTTGGCCAAAAACCATAACTCAATTATCACTCAATTCGAGAATTGAAAATTACATATTTAGCATTTTTAAAACCAATTCAAACATAAATCACATTCCCACCCACAAGTTCTAACCCTCATCCATCAAATTAAGCCATAAACCAAAATTAACTTTCAATCTCCATAACTTTACAAACCAAGTTTAATAACTGAAATGGAACCTTCACAATTCACCAACCAGAACCACAAACTTAGCCAACAATTCCAATTCATCAAATAATAAAATCAATTAAAACTTAAATCCAAAATAAATTTAACCTTAAAAATTAGTTGCCTAAAATCCAATTGCAATGCCAAATAAAATAAGTTTGTCAAAATCAAATGTCTTCCAGTTCAAGAAAACTCATTTTCTTAACCCCATTATTCAATTCCAAAAGTGTTTTAATAATCAAGAAAAATGAATACTTAACCTCGAAATATTAGAAATTAAGTTTTTAAAAAATTGTCTAATATTAAAATTAAAATTATCCTCAACCTTTTAGAACCCTTTTAAGTCAATATTTTCAAAAAAGTCTCCCAAAACTTTATAATTTAACTTAACCTCAAGATTTAAAATAAAATTACAATTTCTTTACAAAATAATCAAATCCGACACCATTAAAAAATAAGTCCTTTTGATATCCTTAAAACCATTGGCCAATTTAACCCTAAAATCAAATTCATTTCCAAAAATTTCAAAGCTCTAAAATCTCCAACAAATTCAAACTCATAAATTCCAATAAATTAAATAAACAACCTTGACCTCAAAATATACATGAATAAGGTAAGTCCATATTCTATAAACGTACTTATCCTTAAAAATAATAAATCTAGGCCCATGATAAAATCAAACTAAAATTAATATTTGAAAACCACTTGCCTTCCAATTTCAGATAAAGATTAAACTTAACCTTAACAATTTAATTGTCCATATTCTTCAAAAAATTTAGAACAATTCTACTTAACCTCTATTTTCCATTTATTCAAAAATCCTTAGAACAAAATCCTTGTAAAACCTCTATTTTCTACTTAAACTCTACTTTCCATTTATTCAAAAATCCTTAGAACAAAATTCTTGTAAAGCCAATTAAAATTCATTTGGCCAGTCTTGTTTCCAAAACCAAAACTTGTTTTTCCAATAATTCAAAGTAATAATTTTAACGTCAAAATTATATTAATCATCAAGAATTAGAAATACAATTCAACATCTTCTACAAATTCAAATATCGAAAATTTTTTGAAATCCAAAAATTAATCATGATAAATTCCAAAATATAGTTCTCAACCTCAATAATTTACATGCATGTCAAAAATCCACACTTTTGGTTCCAAAAATAATACTTTTAAAACTAAGTTTCAACCTCAACCATCAATCCTACAAATCCATTTAACAAGCCAAAAATTAAAATCATCAACCTCAAACCCACGCCATAAAAGGAAATTAACCATCAAAAATTCCAACTTTAACAATAAAATAAATCAAAATTTCGACTTTAATAATATCATAAATCCAAAATTTACTTCCATAACTTCAAGAATTTAGAATCCATATCATGCATGTAAGATCAACATATTAAACCACTCTAAAATCTTTAATCCTTGACATGTAACCAATAATAACTCAAGATCCATCATGAAAACCATCTAGTATGTAAAAACTATCAAAAATCCATGCTCATTTGCCATTTGATTTTTAAAGATCCTCCATATGCAACACCAAAACTTTGTCTGAACTTAAATACCCATAATAAAGATAAAAACCAAGTTAAATCCAAAGCAAAAACAAGAAAATTTTGACAAGAAAACCTAATTAGGGCTCTTGGGTTTGAATATAAGCAAGGAACTAGCATTTTGTTTGAAAACTTCATCAAGATTTAACATGTAACTAAATAATCTAGCACTAAATTAAAACAGCCAACGTATAGTTTAAAATTGAACAATCAAGAAGAACAACTTTGTTAAAGTCTCATGTAGCTCTCATTTTGTAAAATAATTTGGTCTTAAAATAATTTCTTGTACAAAAACATATAAATGAAAGGCTTAAACATGTGATAGGGACATGATGTTGAAGAAAAAGGAAAGAAATGGGTAAGAACGAAAAAGCGATATATGGATTTTGCTTAAAAACAAAAACAAAACAAAAAAACAAAAAAAAAAAGGAAGAAAAGAAAGAAAAAAAAAAGTTGTTGATGGAGATGGGTGGCTCCTCAATGGAAAAGGAAAGGAAAGGAAGAAAGTGGATTCCATGTGAAGGGTGGTATCCTTCTATAGACCAATGCAAGAAAGCTAAAAATGTAATTTTGCTTAAAAGTAAAAACAAAAACCCATAAATAACCTTATAGGCTTTATGTAGGAAAAAAAAAAAAAAAAGGAGAATACAATGGGAATTTTCAATGATTTTAAAAGTTGAATTTACTAAAATACACTTATATACAAATTTATTTCCATTTGAATCCTTTTCTGGCCATGAATTTTGTATTTCTAAAAGTGTCCTTAGATAAAAGAATTAATTTCCCAACCAAATATTATATACATATACATATATATATATATATACACACACACATGCCACATGGCAAATTCTATGATTTTATTACCAAAACAAGTTTCTATGTGCTAAATAAGATAATTAGGCATATATATATATATATATACATGTATATCACAAGAACATTTTTCTCCACAAAAAAATATTTTTTGAATTCTCAAAAATGATAAAAATTGAAACATTTCACCATCATTTTTCCTAGGAAACTTTTCTAGGAGGATTAAAAATATTCAAGTACCAAAAAATTTCTTGAAAAATAATAAACAAGATGTTAAAAATTTAGGATGTTACAATTATTGAATCCATTTTGACAATGATAAATGTGTTATTTTTTATAAGAAAAGAAATCATACAGTGGCAAAAATAAATATTTCAAGAAATAAAGTTTTTCCTGGTTAAGTGCCATGAAAGGAAGATTTTGCTTCCAAAAGTGAGTTTTCCAAATTGTCTTATTGAAGAGAAAGAATAAGGTGATTGGAATTCCAAATGTTGAAGCAAAAGGAAGAATTTATGAAGGCTTCATATATGGCAAAATGTGTAGGCTTCCTAAAACATCTAGATAGTCGAAGCTCCTCTATAATTGGTTCATGCATACCTATGTGGCCTACGAGAACACCTTCTTTGACTAAAAAGAGATATTTCATTCTGGACTATGAGAACACCTTCTTTGAGTAACAAGAGATATTTCAATATCTTTGTTGATGACCACAGAAGGATGACGTGGTTATATTTTTTGGACACAAAATCTTAGGCTTTCTCAATCGTTCTTGAATTCAAAGCTTTGATGCAAAGAAAACGTGATTGCAGTTTGAAGACTTTGAGGACTGATCATGGAGTTGAGTTTATCTTCACCCCATTCTTAAAATCCTATAGTGAGAATTGGATCCATAGGCAGCTCACTATTACTCAAAGTTCACAACAAAAGGTCGTCTGAATCTATTGTAGGCTGAAGCTGTTCATACAACTGTTTATATTCTAAATCAATATTCAACAAAAGCATTTTAAAACAAGACTCCATTTGAGGCTTGAAACAAGTGGAAACCTCATGTTGATCATTTTAAAGTCTTTGGAAGCATTGCTTATGCACTATTTTCATCACAAAACAGAGAAAATTTTTATGAGATAGGTGAAAATATGTAGCCACTAGATATAGTGATGAATCTAAAGGTTACATGTTGCTTAATCTAACAACAAATCACCTTATAATCTCTAGAGATGTTGTAGTTGATGAAATGGGAAAATGGGATTAGAATATTGACAACTCTCAAGCATCTCAAGTTTATCAACTTCAAATGTTGTTGCACAAGTAATTAAACCTCAACAAACTATAGCATCAATTCCTTCAAGGTTCTAGATGATAGTTAAGAACTTTCAAATTCATAAACTCCAAAAGGGAGGTACAATCTCTAATAGATATCTATAAAATTTGTAATGTTGCTTTTTCCTTTTGTGAGCCTCACAATTTTGAAGAAGCCAAGAAAGATTCGGTTTGGATTGAAGTAATGGATAATGAAATGGTAATGGTTAAGAAGAACAAAACTTAGGAACTTATGATTTTGCCTAAAGGAAAGGATGTAATAGGTTTAAAATGGATTTACAAGACCAAATATATAGAAGATGGTTCAACCTAAAAGCACAAAGCAAGACTTGTTGCAAAAGGATATTCTTAACACCCGCTGTAGACTTTATAGAAACTTTTGCTCTAGTGGCTCTAATGGAAACAATCAAGAAAGTTCTTGTTTTTGCAACTTAATAATGATTAAATGTGTTCTAATTAGACGTCAAATCTTCATTTCTAAATAAAGAAATAGAAGAAATGTATGTTGAACAACCTTAAGGGTATGAAGTTCAAGGAGAGGAAGAAAAGGTGTATAGGCTCTGAAAGGTGTTGTATAGCTTAAAATAAGCTCCTTCCACATGGAATAGCAAGGTTGATGGCTACTCCATTCAAAATGAATTTATAAAGTGTCCAAGTGAACCTTCTTTATACATAAAGCAAGAAGGCATTGCATTTTTTATTATTTCTTTCTATGTTGATGACTTAATCTATATCGGCTTAAATATGGAGATGGTGGAGGAATTTAAAATGAAAATAATGCTCGAAATTAAGATGATTGACTTGGGTCTTATGAGATATTTTCTAGGAATCCAAGTTAGACAAGAGAAAGGAAAGATTATTCTCTCTCAAGAGAAGTATGAAAGGATTTGCTTAAAAAATGTCATATGGACAAGTGCGAACTAGTGTATTCTTCCATGGCATTGAATGCAAAGTTGCAGCAAATGACAACAAAGAAAAGGTGGACATCATAATCTATAGTACCTTGGTTGGTTCTTGATATATCTCAATAACATAAGACTATATTTAGTGCATTTGGTCAACAATGTCTCAAGATACATGAATGTACCAAGCAAGTTATATTTCATTGTAACGAAAGGATTTTAAGATGTCTTAAAGGAACTAAAACTCTTAGACTAAAATATGTGAAAGATGAACTCTGTGAGTTATAAGGTTTTACTAATAATGATTGGGAAGGATCTTTTGATGAACATAGAAGCATTTCAGGTTATATTTTTTTATCTTGAATATAATATAATATTATGGAGTTAAAAAAAGCAAAAGTTGTTACTTTGTCTTCTGCATAAGCTGAATATAGGGAGAATTCTTAAAGATTTGAATACAAAGCAAGTTGGACCTACCAAAATCTATCGTGACAATATTCTACAATAGCAATGATAAAAAAATTCATGTTTTTGATGCTCACACTAAATATGTTACAATCCATCATAATTTCATTCATGAATTGATGAGCAAATAGAAATTCAAATGGAGTTTATCAACACAAATGAATAGCTAGTAGATATGCTAAGAAAATCAATTCCTATGGAGAAGTTCATAAAGTCAAGTCTCATTTCAAGATTGCAAATTAAGTAGGAGTGTTTACACTTAATGTGTAATCTTGTTTATTATGACTACATTAATTATGCTTGGTTTGTTGTGTTTAGTCTTTTGGTATTTCTAAATCTTTGATGCTAGTGATATTTATGAAGTTTAGCATGTTCTTTTAATCAATATAAATGTATTGCTTCTTGGTGTTCTAGATATACCAGAAATTGATAAAAATTATATTGTAAAATCTACATTCTAGGTGTTGTAGCTCTACAAATCAAAATTATATTCTATAAAATAATTATTTCATATAAATTAAGGTTTTTGGCAGTAGCATGTCTAAAATCCCATGTTCTTCTTGTTTGCTATGTTTGATTTATTCATATCTTAAACTAACAAATTACGCTTTATTACTAATTCATTTAAGACCTACCCATTTGGGATGACAACGCCTAGAAAACTGAACAATGAGATAAGGACAATGATTGAATATTCGCATAGAAGATTGAATAAAATCCACTTAGGCAATGTAAACCTATCAATAGGTCTCCCTTGAAGGCTTAACATGCAAATAAACTCTAATCAAGACTTGAGACATTATAAATACAACATAAAGCTAACAAATATTGTATGCATAAAAACTTAGAAAAACGGTTTCCCCTTTTAAGAGAATTGATTTGAGCATCGAAGTGCCTTTAGGTAGGTACCATACTAGTACCCAAAATTCAAAGATCATATCTTTATTTTGTAGACCATTCTTCACTTCCAAAAGATGCAAGAAATACTAAAGCAGTATATGACCTATATAGTTTACCACCCATCGTCAGGCTTGAACACATGACGATAAGGTTATGAACCTTGGCTCTATAGAAAAGATTCTTATAATCTTATAAACATTGTTTCACACATTTTCCTTTCATTTTTTCATTTGAAACCTTGACCATTCTATATAGAATGGCTAACAATCAAAGATAGCAAAAAAGAAAACCAAGATCCACCAAAGGAGCATGCTTAATAGTAAAAAGATGAACCTGATAAGGCCAATGAAAAAAGCGACTGTTAGGACTATAAGTGATGAGGACCTACCTTGGAGCACAATAAGCTGGAGCCAAGATCCTATAGAATTAAAGACAGGACCAAAAATACAAGCTCAAGCTAAAGGTTCAAAGAAGCATTAAACTGTTTAATTCAAAAGGTGTTTAGCTCTCAAGGGAAATTCACTACTAAAGGTGAGCCAGGAATGGCCCAACGTATAGGATTACATAGCCAAATTCATGAAGAAAAACCTTTGTTAACTTGGCATAATGATGTGGCATACTATTGAAGGGGCATAGTGACATGGCACCATATGCTAATGTGGCAGTGTCATATGGCATCTTATGTGGCATTTCTACGTACTTGACTTTTCTTGGTGTCCAAGTTATTAATTAGTTTCCAAATTGTAATTAGGAATCTTAATTATTTTTGTGTTTATTTTATATTAGGATAAGTGTCAAATTAGTTTCCTAATTTGCCTTAATCATTTAATTAAATCACCTTTCCTAATTTCAATTAAAGGAAAGTTGATTAATCAAATTAAGATTAAGAAACTAGGTTTAATTAAATCACCTTTCCTAATTTCAATTAAAGGAAGGTTGATTAGTCAAATTGAGATTAGAAAACTAAATTTAACATTAATTTTTGTTTTAGGAAACTAGCATAATTTAATTTGTACTTTGCCTATAAATAGGCATCCTTTTTAGTTAAATAAGATAGCTTTAAGAATTTTCAACATAATTGTCAAAGTTATTCTCTTAGTTCTTTAAGAACTATTGAATTTATCAAGCTTTGCTTGTGGCGTTCAAACCCTAGATTTATCAATAGGTCTTCCATTCCCTATTATGGTATCATCACCATACCAAAGTTCTTAATCACAGGTTGAGGTTTCTATTAAAACTTCTCGATCCATACTTTATTTGTTACAGGCTTAAAAGTAAGTCGACCTAAGTTTGTATTAGTTTGGTATTAGAGCATGGTTTTCGAAGTATAGGTTTGATCTATGTTATGTTTATTGTTTTTGTTTGTTTGATCTTTTAGTTTTACAATTTTTGCATTAGTAAGAATTGCTTCATATTATTCTTCTTGTCATTCTTGTCATCCATTGTAAAAAAATAAATAAACAAATAAATAATCATTTGTTTTTTCTTCTTTGATTGTTGATATTGTTATTCTTGTTTGCCTTGTTCTTGTTGATGTCCAAATTCATCCTTGAATAAAAAAAAATTGTATCAAGCATCAAAGTTCCAAAATTGCTTAAAAAAAAACTCTAATTGTGTGATTTTTGAAAAAGTTGTTTAAATTTTGAGTGAAAGAACAAATTTGTACCTGTTAGTAGCATAAAAAAAAAAAATCTTACTTTTCTATTGTTCTTTAAAAAAAAAAAAAAAAAGGAAGAAATCGAAAATTCTTGAATAAGTTGTTAGAGCTGCTTGATATTGTGATTGAGTTTGATAATTTTAAAATGCTTCTTTTCTTCCTTTGTTTCTTGTTCTATTGCTTCAAACTTGTTCAATTTAATCTTTGAAACATTTGCTTATTGTTTCTTGACCAGATGATCATTCAAAACTTGTGTTTGTTTTATTTCACTCTTAGTTGGTCAAATTCTAGATATTATCTCATAGGTTTAACCATTTTTCCTACAAAATACAAGAATTCCATTACAAAATATTTAAGAAATTTATAAATGAGTGTGGAGATTAAGAGATCCGCAATAGGTGGTGGCTTTTCCAAGTAAACCCAAAGCCTTGACCTTTTCAAGAACTTCAAACCCTAGAACTTCTCTCTCTAAATTATGATGTCTCATAAAAATCTCCAAAATCCTCCCTTTCTTAATTGATAGCTTTGCCTATTTAGGAAAATATATATTCATTTCTTCAAGAGCTCTTTATAATCCATACCCTAGATAGCATAATCTCCACCCTTTTATCTTAATCACAAGGCTATCTCCATAAATAGACACATGCAAGTCACATGACTTATTAATGACCAAGTCTTAACCTTAAAGAGCCAAAATCATTGTTTCACAAAAAGGTTTCTCAAGTATGGAATAACCTAAAATGGCATGGGCACAGTAAGAAATAGGTGAACACACCACTTTCTTCTTCTTATCCTTGCTAAATTGCCATAGGCACTAAAAATGAAGAAGTGGGCATGCCAAGCTTGCTAAACTTTCCTCTTGAACACTCAATTGTGGCATATGCACCCTCCCAAAGCAAGTGCAAACCAACTTCACTTCGCTAGGCCTTTTTCTTCATACCTTTAACTTAACTCTCAAGAAATCACTCTAAATTATCCAAAAACTTCAATATTCATCAAATGATCTTGAAAAACTTCTACTAAAGCTTTTCCTACAAAAAGATAACAAAACACATCAAAAATGACCAAAAGCTTGAAAATTCAAAAACAAATAATTAAATTAAGATGGGCTAAATTAGTGAGTAAAACGCTTGCTAATCACATCTCCAAACTTAAATATTTGCTTATCCTAAAACAAACAACCATTTTTATTCAAATTCAAAGCAACTAAACTACTAAAACAAAGAAACTAAAAACTAAAAGCATAACACAAACTAAATTACAAAATTAAATTAAGAACTTAAAACATTAAAAATAAATCAACTTGACAACAAACTTAAAAACAACGTAAAACTACTTAAACTTTAGAAAAACAAACTTAAAACTAGAATTTCAAATACAAGTAGTAGGCATTATCACTATAGTGGCCTCAGGGAATTCAATCAATAATGTTAAGCAAGAATCTCATAGTATATATGTAACCTAAAACCACATTTTCCATTTAAAACACTATTGCTTCCAAAGTGAGTGGGTAAAAATCAAAACATAGCACTCAATATCATGCCTCTTGATGGATCTACATTAACCAGGGACCTAAAATTAAGCATTAGCTTCATATATATAACATGATCTTAAACTCTACACTAATGTAGAATGAAAGCAAAACACGAGATCAATAGATCTTTAATAAATTGTAAAGAATAGTCTAGATGGGAAAAGCTCAAAGGGAAAGGTAAATAAATACTAGAAGGAAATTTTATATTAAAGATTAATGACAATGTGCTCAAGTAACAAGTACTCCCTTAAAAAGACAAATCACTCAAAAACAAAAGAACCCTTTAAAACTTATTTATCCCCTTCCTTGCAAAAGCTTATTCAGTAAACTTCACTAAAAAATAATACTTAACACTCATTGAAAACATTCCACCATATCTTATAAGAACCTAGGACGATCTGCGCCTAAACCCATATATATTAGCTTGGATCTAGTTATGTTCAAGTTCTAATGGTCACCTTGACATAATAAAGACACCACAATAGGTGATGGAAATTCTATTGATAAGTCAAATTTGAACTCCACAAGCAAAGCTTAAAAAAGTTCGATATAGTTCTTAGAGAACCAAGAGAATCACTCTCACTTTGAATCAAAATTGTAATCTGATCTTTATTCATGACTTATGTGCCTTTAAATAGGCAAAATAAATTACAAAGCTTTCCTAATTTACTAACAATAAAGGTGGTCGAAAATTAGGTTTAGGAAACCTAATTTGGTTAGGTTTAGGAAACCTAATGTGGCAGCTAGTTTCCTAATTTGAAGGGCCTTTAATTCTTTGAACAATTCAACTCTAATAAAATTAGAAAAGTAAATTAAAATCCTAATAAAACTAAATTAGGAAAGTAAATAGGCAACATGCCAAAATCCAATCAAGACATAAATAAAAATTAATGTTTTCCTAATTATAAAGTTCGGCCAAGCTTAGTTGGATGCCATGGCACGATATGATGCCACATCACCATCCATGTCATCAAAACGTGCCACATCACCATGTTGTAGGATTCCATACGTTAAGCTCTTTTTCACGTTGCCATCCACCATCCCAATCATATGGACCAATTTTAGTTCATCTTCAATAATGAACTTGCTTCCTTAGGTTGGAAACACCTCCTGGATTAAACCATTTAGTGCCTCTTTAAATCTATTTGCTCTTGCCCTGGTTATTGGTCCTGTAAAGATTTGAAGTGGATCTAGACTCCATCTTGAGGTGCTCTTGGTCATGTCCTCATCAATATCATATATCCTTGTATAGAAATAAAGCAAAGTCCAAAAATTCATTGGAAAAATCTAATTTTCATCCACTACTATTTTTCTTCTTTTTTTAGTTTTTAGAAATGTAAATGCTCAAATTTCTTTCTTAGGAACATATTTCTTTGAAGGGTGACAATTCACTTTTCTTTGCTTTTTTTTTTTTCATTACTTTTTTTTTTCTACTTGCTTTTGTTTTCTTAAAGCAAAACAATGACACTTTTGCTTTTTTTTATTCTTGTCATATGTTTAAAGACAAAGTTTTTGGTTTTTATAAGCAACATATACATATGATTAATCAAATACCATTAATACCCAAAATTTTTGTGCATTGTGTCCAATTAAACCCATAAAATCACATAAATGCAAAAATAGAACCAACTCTCATCAAATAACTACTACCACTCCCCCAGACTTAGCTCACATTCTATCCTCTTTACATGTTATTTATATGTTACGAGCACATTTTCATATGAAACTTAATAGTAAGCTTTCTCAAACTTTGAAAAGGTAGGATAAAAATTAAACCTAAAAGGCTCATAAAGATAAGATAAATAAAGTTAAATGAATAAAACATCTCTAAACATGTACTAATGTATCCTAGCAAAGATCAAAATAGGTACTAAGAATAAAATTATTTCAAAAGTATCCTAGCAAAGCTCAACATAAGTACTATGAATAAAAATTTTTCAAAGGTAGGCTTCAAAGGCTCACTCTCAAAACAATAATGGCCCAAATTATTTCTCAAGTCAAGCAATCATTTAGGATTTCACCTTAAGCAATGACCATGCAAGTCTTAGAACTGCATAAGATAATGTACCACTAACTAATACAAATCTTCCCTAGAAAACAATCTAAATCATGTCAGACTTGATAACTGTGCTGAAAAATATATGATTGGAAATGATAATTAAAGAAAGTATTTTAGGTGATTAAATCAACATACAACCAATCCATTATTGCTAAACTGGCAATATTATTCAAATCTCATCATTAGCCAATCATACCAACGTGTAAAAACCAAAATCAAACTTTTTTAGAATTTTTCTAAAACTAAACAAAAACAACTACTTTTTTAAAAAAATAAAATAAATTAAAGACTTCAAAAATGAAAATTTTGACACCAAAAAACAAAACAAAAAAAGTACAAAAAAAATAGTCAATCAAATAGAAGCTTCCATTAATTACATAAAAGCAACTTCATCAACCAATAAAATCAATCATCAATCATCACGACAATTCAAAAACTTTCAAACAATCAAAACCAAGGTCTAAAAATCATGCAAAGATATTACAAAAAGCTAAAGGCATAAATGTCAAAGGACAACACAATGAAAGTTAACAATACAAACCAACTTCAAATAAGCATCCTTCACCTAAAAAACAAAAGGATTAGAAAAACTTACTTGGGATGAGATGTTTCATACCCTTATTTGGAGCATCATCATCCTCATTTTCACTGTCTTGACTGTAACACCCCGTACCAAAAAAATATACATGATTAAACAAGTTTGGCCAAATTGACTAAGTTTGACCAAGTGAACAATATATGGGTTCAAGTTGACTTTTTCAATAGCCAATATTTTTGGTTTGAGAAGGTACCATTGTGTAGATCTCGTCGATACGAGTTCATAAACTGGCAACATGCCAAATTCTGAGTTATGGATAAAAAGTTATGGCTCTGAGAAGTTTTAAGCATAAGTTTTAAATCAGTGTCCAAGCCAGTCCCCAGTTTTTGTCTGTTAGTTACCCAACGCTTTATATAAGCTTAGGTAAGTGAGTCAAACAGGAAACAAAGCCCAAAATACCCATTTTTTTCCCCAAAACCCGAGAAATTCTCTCCTCAGACCCGTGGATCCAAACTGGGTCGTTTCGACCAGTTTACCGTCGACCCGGGTCACCGCCGTTTTGCCCATTTCCGGCCAACCACCACTTACACGTGCCAGCCACCTAGGAAGGTCACCTAAAGGTGAGCTCAGCCGTGAAATTTCATGACAAGAGGCTGCCGGATGTGCCCAGATAGGGCCAGCAAAGTCAGCGGTGGCCGACGAGGTGGGTCACTGGATTTTCTCAGTTTTTGGCCACTTCAGGCCAACCCATACACCTTTTCCATTATTTTTTACCCCTCTGAGCTCATTTCCATGGTTATTTTGTCCAGATTCCTCACCGTTTGAAAGATCCAACAACGAGAAGTTCGGCCGACTCTTCAACAGTGTTTTTCGACCACCGGAGGAAACTTTGGACCAAGGTGAGCATACTGATGAGTTCCTTGTCTCTTGGGCTTTCCGTCAATATAAAGTTGTAAATTTAGGAGGTCGTTTGATAATTTTTCCATTTTTGGATCAATTAGTTAATTTTTGGATAAGTTGGGGACTGTGTTTAGACAAAATTAGTCAAATTAGTTAAAATTGGAGTTGAATTAGTGAAATTGGATATTATTAGGACCCATTAGGTGGTTCAATTTTGAAATATTAGGCTTCGGATCCTAAGGACACGCGGTATAATTGGACTGCCCGGTGTCCAATTTATGCAATTTTATAGTACTGTAAATCATTTTGAGACATTTGGGTTATACAAGTGTCTCTGGTTTAGTTATTTGGAGCCTGAGGAATATTTTATTATATTACAGGCATTCGAGTTGAGCCTGGAGGCAATCCTGTAGAGGAGCAGGCATGAGCATCTACAGTACTGTGAGTGGTTATATCATTTTTAAATGATTTAGGAATATAGTATAGTATATATGTGGCTTAAATATTTTACGTATATATCATTTGATTGAAATGTTGTTTTATGCATATATAAATATTTGCTTTCACATATATATGTTATCATTTTATATGACTTTTAATAATATTTTAGGTGATTTTCAATTTTAATGAGTTCATAAATGGACTTGTGGTATTTAAATATCTTGGTAATTAAACTGAGATTTTAAATCATTTTGGAAACTATTTGGTTTGAGAAACTAGATTGAAAATCATATGATTTTAAGCATGATCAAATATTTTATAATTTTATGTGCTTAAAATTGGTTTATGGTGAATATATTTCACTGTGGTATTTCTGGTTTTCATATGAAATGATGTTTTAAGATTTTTGAAGTATTTAATTAAGCGGTGGAAGTTTAAATATTAAATTATGATTTATGATACAGTATCATTTGGAAAAGTATATATAATCTTACAAGATTGTTTCATGTATACTGTATTGGTTATTTTTAAATTGATGTACCATGTAATGCCAATACCTTGGATCAGTATTATATTATATTATATTACCGCCCGCTGGGTTTACCACGGTGCCGTGAGGTTGGTTTCATCCAACGGTTATCTATTATTACCACGGACTGTGAGGTCGGGTTTATCCGACGGTTTATTATTATTACCACGATGCCGTGAGGTTGGTATCATTCAACGGTTTATTATTGCCACGGACCGTGAGGTTGGGTACGTCTCGACGGTAATTTATTATTTCCATGACACCATTCATATATTAAGGGTCATGAGGTGGGTGTATCCCACGGTTTGCATATTGGTACATCATATGGTACATTGTATGTGTTTGTATATATTGTTGATTTACAAATATTGTGGTGATTTCTACTTTTTCATATTTATTTGGTGGAACTGTATTCATTATATTTTATGCCCAAATGTTTATATCATGATTTGAGACATTTCATAATATTACAATGATCGTTCCTTCATACTTTTGAGCATCGATTTTTATGATATTAATTGGGGTACAAGTTTGGGTTTTGTGAAATGATTTTTAAACGTGAAATTTTTCAAACGAGTATAACGAGAGGTCTTGAGAGAAAGATTTTTCAGAAGTAAATCATTATTTTTCTATTATACTATGCCACTCACTGAGATTCCTTTATCTCATGTTTTATTGTTTTAAATTCGTTCCCCTAGGCCCAGCAGCTAGTAGCAGTTTACCTCGCGCACAGCTTATCGCTTGTTTCCTTCCATTACAGCAGCTGTATTTATCCTTTCTTTACCTATTGCTATCTTCTGGACTTATTTATTACTTATTTGTACTCATAGACTTTGTTGACACTCGTAGAATGCTCTGATTTTAAATATGGGACTCAGTAGAAACCATAGTACTCATGTGTGTATTTATGGCCTATAGTACAGTAGGCCGGTTATGGACTTATTTATATATATATATATATATTTATATATTTGAGGTATTAATGTTAATGCTAGCGTTTGGTTATCTACGTTTTAAGGTGAGGTTCTATTGGATATTTTCTAGAGATTGTCCATTGGAACTTCACTAGGCAGGATCACCCGGGAGGTCCTGAGAGGGTTCCCGAGGTGGGTCCTCTCATTGACCATAATAATAGTACTCATTCAAGTCACTATCATCAACAACAACATTCTTGCTACAATCATTGTAACAATTTCCTTGCTCACTTTCTTGAAATGATATAAAGAGACAAAACAAACTTTCCAATAAGATGGCATCGAGGTCTTTGGAGCTTGCTCTCTGGCTAAACTTTTCACTTAATCATGAATAGAATTAAGAAACTCTGCTTGATATCATTGAGTTTTAAAAATCTTTGTCGCATCTCCATAATAGAATTTTGTATCTCCATCATCATTTGAGTTTCTTCCATCAATATTCTTTACATGTCTTCCATAGAAAAAGACCACCCTTGGACTTAAGAAAAGTTAGAGTTTTATGATGCTGGAAACAACTATTGCATAAAAATCTTCTACTTTGCATTATAGATTTGAAATTGTGAGGATTGCATCAAACTCATTGGTATCTTCATATATTTAGGAAACCTTCTCCTTCTACAAAATTCATGAGGTAAAGGCATACTCCTGTCTAGATTAAGAAAACCTATGTTTGAGGCTTCATGTTGACTGCCTTTCCACATTTTATAACTTTTAATGGTGTCGGCATTAACCGGTACTTTCTTCTCAATTGGTCTTTAATATGATCAACCCTCACCATGGCACAATGACATAAACCCATTATAAATGAAGGATGAATAAGACTTTTTATCTTCTTTTTCTTAATACAAAAAAGAATGGAATCTTGAATAACCTTTCCATTATTAATGGATATTCCAGAACAAATAGCATAAAAAAGCCCAGTGCGCTGCATAGTCATTCATTTTCATGGGATGCAGGTAAAAGATTTGAACAAATGAATTTTTCCATGCCTTAGAAAACCTATTTAATCTATCCTATTCAATCTATACTCCAAAAATATTTTCTTACATCAATCTTCACCTTCAACATTTGTAAACTTTGTATCAAGAACACACATCTTAAATGGAATCAAATCATAATCAAATCCATTATTCAAAAAATCTACAAATTCCTCATACTCTAGTGGTGTAATCTTGTAATACTTATTAATAACATCATCAAAAAAGAAACACTTTAACATTTGTATATCAACTCTCTTCAATATATACTCCCAAAAGTTTTTCAAACATCAATCTTCACCTTTAACATTTGTAAACTTTATGTCAGGAACACACATCTTAAATGGAATCAAATCCATTGGTCAAAAAATCCAAGTGATATGAACCTAGGACGACCTATGTCTAAACCCGTATTATATTAGCAACCTGTGATTAGAAAACTTGGTATATAATGAAGACACCACAATAGGTGATGGAAGGCCTATTGATAAGTCAAACTAAAACACTCATTCACTAATGGTGTTTTAGGTGTTCAAAAGAACAAAGAGAAATTCAATCTCATAAAATAAATTTTGAATATTATTAATGGTGTGTTCTTCATCAAAAACAAGCCCTTCTATAGGCTAAAAGAAAAACAAAAAAAAAACTAAAAACAAAAGGGAAAACCAGCCAATAGGATTAGGAAACTAAGCATGGCTGAATTTTCTCTCTCCTTTCCTAAACTAATTTTGATTAATTAATTCATTTATTTTGAAGTAATAATTAATTAATTTATAATGAAAAGAATAAAATAATAGCTTTCCTAAACTTATTTTTCTAGAAAATAAATAAATAAAAACCAAATGTAAAGGTAGTTTGCTAAAACAAAAAGTAGAAATCAAATTAGGAAACTAAAATATTATTTTTTTAACTAAGTTGACTTTGACCAATTTCAGCTCCAAATCAGCTTTCATATACTTTGTAGGATGCCAAATAAGCTGACCATGAAGTCCCACACATTTCCCTTGCTTGGAGGAAAGAGAAAAAGTCAACTTAGTAAAATACAGTAAACCAGCAGAAAATACAGCAAAACCCGGTCAATTTCTCTCTCATGTGCACACCACTTAAATGACCAGCTTAGCTTCGGCCTTGACCAGTTCCCATGACTTCTTAGTGATATCAAGTGAGTTCAAGAAGATTTGACCCCATTTTCCACTGTCCGAAATCCATAAATGCACCAAAACCACTACTCTGGTCCGTATTGGCTTCTACCACTTGTCTGCCCAAAACAAGTCTTGGATCTTCAAATATGGACGAGCCCTCTAAAGAATGAATTACCCCCTGGATAAAGGCAGCAAGGTTGTCCCTAAACCTCTTAGCTCGAGCCCTAGTGATCGGCTCGGTCTTCATCCGTATCAGATCAGCACCCCAGTGGGTTGTCGGTTGTGCGGGCACGGGCGGATTCGCATCATTCCCCTCCTCAGCAACATTAAATGTCCCACTAATATTATACTCACCCAGAAAATCAAGTTTGTAAGCATTGTCATTTATCCCTCCAAAACTTGAAAAGGTCCATCTCAACACAGCATAACTTTGGGCTTCCTTTGCTCAGGAAACCTCTCATTTCTTAAGTGTAACTAAACCCAATCTCCAGGTTCAAGGACAACTTATTTTTTGCCTTGATTATCATTCCTTGCATATTACTCGGTCCTGCTCTCAATATTTGCTTTAGTCTTTTCATGAATCTCCTTCACAAAATCAGCTTTTTGTTTTCCATCTAGATTAGCACGTTCATTTAAAGGTAAAGGTGTTAAATCTAATGGAGTCAAAGGATTAAACCCATAAACAATTTCAAAAGGAGTAAATTTAGTCACTAAATGTAAAGACCTATTATAAGCAGATTCAACATGTGGCAAACATTCCTCCCAAGTTCTCAAATTTCTACTAATTCATGCTCTCAACAATGTAGACAAAGTTCTATTCACTACTTCAGTTTGTTCATCAGTTTGTGGATGACAAGTAGTTGAAAATAAAAGCTTAGTACCTAACTTAGCCCATAAAGTTTTCTAAAAATAACTTAAGAACTTAGCATCCCTATCCGAAACAATAGTCCTAGGCATTCCATACAATCTCACAATTTCTTTGAAAAATAAATTAGCAACATTAGATGCATCATCAGTTTTGTTACATGCAATAAAATGTGCCATTTTAGAAAATCTATCCACAACAACAAAAATTGAATCCTTACCTGTCCTTGACCTAGGCAAACCAAGAATAAAATCCATAGACAAATCTACCCAAGGATAAGAAGGAATTGGAAAAGGACGGTATAACCCGTGCGGTTTCAAGGTGGACTTGGTCTTTCAGAATTTCAAGCATCTTTCACATATTCTCTCAACACCCCTCTTCATGTTAGGCCAATAAAAATGTTCATGCAGCAAGGATAAAGTTTTAAAAATACCAAAATAACCCATTAAACCATCTCCATGACCTTCCCGAACTAGTAACTCCCGAATTCTACAATTAGGCACACAAAGTTTGTTTTCCCTAAACAAATACCCCTCAAATATGTAAAATTTATTAAATCCATGTTTCAAAGAGGTTCTAAATATTTGTCCAAAGTCACTATCATGCTGATAAAGTTCCTTTAATTGTTCAAAACCAAACAATCTAGCATCTAAAGTAGAAAAGAGAACATACCATCGGGATAATGCATTGGCAACCATATTTTCCTTACCTTTCTTGTAGCAGATTACATATGGAAAGGTCTTAATAAATTCAATCCACTTAGCATGACTTCGGTTGAGCTTTCCTTGACCTTTAATGTGCTTCAAAAATTCATGATCTGTATGAATCATAAATTTTTTTGGCATGAGATAGTGCTGCCACGTTTCCAAAGCCCTCACCAAAACATACATCTCCTTGTCATATGTCGGATAGTTTAGTGCAGCTCCATTTAATTTCTCACTAAAGTAGACAATGATCCTTCCTTCTTGCATTAATACAGCTCCAATACCTACACCTGAAGCATCACATTCAATTTCAAAAGTCTTAGAAAATTTTGGCAAAATTAGTAAAAGTGTATTACATAATTTTTCTTTCAACAAATTAAAAAAAAATTTTGTACTTCCACCCATTTAAAGCCAACATTCTTCTTTACAACTTCATTTAAAGGTGTTGCAATGGTGCTAAAGTCCTTGACAAATCTTCGATAGAACTTGCCAAACCATGAAAGCTCCTCACTTAAGTGATAGAGGTTGGTGTCGGCCACTCCTTAATTGCTTCAACTTTAGATTGATTAACTTTGACTCCTGCAGCATTTACTATATATCCTAGGAAAACAAGCTCATCTTTGCAAAAGTCATACTTTTTCATGTTAGCAAACAACCTTTCTTTCCTAAGAATATTTACAATTTGCCTAAGATGTTTTACATGCTCATCTAAGTTTCGGCTATACACTAAAATATCATCAAAGTACACAACCACAAATTTACCAATAAATGGATGCACAACATGATTCATAAGCCTCATGAAAGTATTAGGTGCATTAGTTAAACCAAAAGGCATGACCAACCATTTACACAGCCCATATTTAGTCTTAAATGCGGTCTTCCATTCATCACCTTCTTTCATCCTAATTTGATGGTATCCAATCCTACGATCAATTTTAGTACACATGCAAGTACCATGCAATTCATCAAGCATATCATCTAATCTAGGAATTGGATGTCTACATTTAATGGTGATATTATTTATAGCCTTACAATCAACACACATTCCCTAAGAACCATCTTTTTTAGGCACTAATTAAACAGAAACAGCACATGGACCCATACTCTCATGAATGTAACCTTTATCAAGTAACTCACTTACCTGCCTTTGTAGTTCCTTTGTTTCTTCGGGATTACTTCTATAAGCAGGTCTATTTGGTATGGCAACCCCTGGAACGAAGTCGATTTGATGTTTAATCCCTCTAATAGATGGTAATCCTTTTGGAATTTCATCCAGAAAGACATCTCCAAAATCTTGCAAAAGAGAAAGAATTGAACTTGGCAATTCAAGTTCTTCAAAGTTAGCTTGATCATTATAATAATTATCTTTATAAACCATGACCAGCAATGGTTTCTTACTCAAGATAGCTTTATTAACATCCCCAAAACCCAAATAAAATTTTTATTTTTCCTTTCTCTTCTTTCTTTTCCTTTCTCTTTCTCGGCCACCACACAACTTCCCTCTCTCTGAAGTTTCTCACAATGGCTCTCGGGTTTCTCCATTTTTCTCACCCCATTCGGCTTTCTCATTATTTTTCCACTCAATTTGAGTCTTAGAAGACTTTCCTTGAGCAGCAAGCTTGGAATTACCTTTTTGGATGGTTGGTGAAGCCGTTGGTGCCATACTAGCCTTCTCCTTGAGTTTTTCGGCCTCCCTTCTTTGTTGTATTTGTAATTGATCTCGATACACTTACTTGGGAGTTAATGGCTCCAGCTTAACCTTCTTACCTTTAAATCTAAAAACAATACTATTTTCTTGACCATAATTAGTAGCATCTTTATCAAATTGCCATGGTCTACCTAATAGAATATGTCCAGCATGCATAAGCACAACATCACAAAAAACAACATCCACATATTTATCTATGCTAAATTTTACTTTGGCTTGTTTATTCACTTTTATCTTACCACTATCATTAATCCATTGTAATCTATAAGGTTCTGGGTATTTAATAGTTGTTAAGCCTAATTTATCAACCACAATGTTACTAATCACATTTGTACAACTTCCACTATCAATAATCATACTACAAATCTTACCTTAGATTTCACATCGGGTGTGAAAGATGTTTTCTCTTTGAACTTAGTCGTCATCCTTGTATAAAGCAAGTACTCTCCTAGAAACCAAGTTTAATTTGGCATTGGATGCATGGAGTGTCTCGGCTTCATCTTCAAGTTCTTCTTCTCCTTGTTCGGTCTCACACTCACTTTTTTCACTTTCCGATTCTAGCTCACCGTTGCCTTTTAAAACCATGATTCTTCTATTCGGGCATTGGCTAGCAATGTGTCCTCGTCCCTGACACTTAAAACAAATAATTTCTCTAGATCTTGAAGGTTTAGGATTAGATTTTATGTCATTCTTCAGTGCTTGGACAGATTCGGTTCTAGCTTCTCTCTTTGGCCAATTTGAACTTTCTTCTCTAACTTTTGGCTTTGGCTTGTTTTCAAAGGTAGGATTGTTTATCCAGCCACTTGGATTTGATCTTCCACTGTTAAAAACACCTCCAAACCTGAGCCTACACCCCTCCTCTTAAATTGATGCTCTAATTTAATAGCCACATGCAACATCTTCTTCAATTCCACATATTGTTGCAATTCTAGTTGATTATTCAAACCAGCAAGAAACCTTGCCATGTTTGCTTCTCTATCTTCATTCATACTTAACCTCATCATAAGCATCTCCATCTCCTTATAATAATCTTCCATGGACCTAGTTCCTTGAGATAAAGATCGAAGTCTTTGATGCAGCAACCTATGATAGTGTGATGGTACGAATCGCTTCCTCATGGCTCCTTTCATTTGTCGCCATGTAGTGATCAATTCATCACCTACTCTCCTTTGGGTGTTTTGCTCATTAGTCCACCATTGGAATGCATAATGACCAAATTTTATTGCTGCCAATTTCACCTTCTTAGCCTCCGAATAGTTGTGATAATCGAAGACCATCTCCATACGCTCCTCCCATTCCAAGTAAGCCTCCGGGTCACTTTTCCCCATGAAAGGTGGTATGTTTACCTTGATGTTGCCAAGATCATCATCTACCTCTTCTCTCCTATTCCTCCCATGGCCTACCCTCTCTTGGACAGAAAGTGTTTCATTCATTCCTTCCTCGAAATCATCTCCAAAATTTTCCTCATAAACTCCTCTCTAGGTCGTCCACGGCCTCCTTAACCTCAACCCCGACCTCCATGGAACTCTTACCTCAAATTTGGTCCACCATGAGATGTTTCTATTCTATCCATCCTTTGATTTATGTGGTCAAATTGAGCATTCATCCACTGCAATTGTTCCAAGACAGCCCTCATGTCCGTTTGCTCACCCTTCCCCGTATCACGGGAATCACCATGGATTAATGAAAATGTGCAAAAGCTCTATTTGCCTCTGCCATTCTCAACAAAAATCACTCCCTCATGTGTTTCACTCAATTAAGGTCTCGACACTCATGTTTTCACACTAGTTTCGACTTTTACCTTCTTTTAAACTCACACACTCTTGCCTTTTTCCACTCAATGAATTATCTCAAAGTTCTAATTAAAATGCCCACAAAATAGCAATTAGATCACAAGTATGTTTTAGTTAAACTTATCAACAAAACAGTAGCAAAAAGAAAGCAATATCGAATGAATTAACAAAACCTAGTTTTCGGCTTTTCTAGGCAAAATAATGCAAATCAACAAGAAACTTTTGGAATTAATAAGAACTGGACTAGATAATAAGAAATTAATAATCCAAGAATGAAATTTTAGAGAAAGAAATTCAAACTCAAACAAGAATCAATTTGAACAAAAATTAAATAGTAGTGTTGGTTGTTATTCTTGTAATTCTAGTTTTGTATCATTTCCTTTAACTAATTTTAATCCAAATAATTTAAGTACCCAAAATTCAAATATCCAGCAACAAAAATAACTCTCCAGAAACTCCAAATATGGAATAAATAATCAACAAATCAGCAGCTCCAAGAAATTTCCAGCAATAAATTTCAACACCAAATTTAACAAACCAATTTTTTTTTTTATATTCGGCTTTTTCTTCTTCCTTTTCTTTTTTTTTTTTTTTTTACTCACAGAACATAAGACAACTGTAGTAGCAAGAATCAACTCCAAAACTACAATTCCAACACCAAATAATCACCAAACCCATGACCTCCAAAACAAAAATACAATGTGCAGTTTTTTTTTTTTTTTATATGTTGCCACAAACACACTTCTTTTCTCTCTTTTTTTTGTTTTTTTTTTGGATATATGAATGCAAATATTTAAGACTAAAACAGCAAATAAAAATCAACAAAATCCAAATTAACAAGAACAATGATAAAAGACAACCAACAAACTAGGAAACACAAATACGGTAAAACTAGGAAAACCTAATTAAACTAGGAATGAAATTTTTTTTTTTAAGATGCAGAACGTGTATAATGAGAGAAGCAACCTTAACCTAATGCTAAAATTGTATATTAACAAAAAAAAATTAAAGCAAATAAAGATAGATCAAACCTGAACAAAATTCGGCTCTGATACCAAATGATACGAACCTAGGACGACCTGCGCCTAAACCCTATTATATTAGCCTGGATCTAATTATGTTCAAGTTCTGATGGTCACCTTGACCTCTAACCAACCTGTGATTAGAAACCTTGGTATATAATGAAGATGCCACAATAGGTGATGAAAGGCCTATTGATAAGTCAAACTAAAACACTCATTCACTAATGGTGTTTTAGGTGTTCAAAAGAACAAAGAAAAATTCAATCTCACAAAATAAATTCTGAATATTATTAATGGTGTGTTCTTCACAAAAAACATGCCCTTTTATGGGCTAAAAGAAAATAAAATAAAACCCTAAAAACAAAAGGGAAAACCGACTAATAGGATTAGGAAACTAAGCATGGCCTAATTTTCTCTCTCCTTTCCTAAACTAATTTTGATTAATTAGTTCTTTTATTTTGAATCAGGAATTAATTAATTTAAAATGGAGAGAATAAAATAATAGCTTTCCTAAACTTATTTGTCCAGCAAATAAATAAATAAAAACCAAAAGTAAATGTAATTTCCTAAAACAAAAAGTAGAAATCAAATTAGGAAACTAAAATACTATCTTTTTGACTAAGTTGATTTTAATCAATCTTTGACCAATTTAAGCTCCAAATCAGCTTTCATATGCTTTGTAAGATGCCAAATAATCTGATCATGAAGTTCCACACGTTTCCCTTGCCTGGAGGAATGAAAAAAAGCCAACTCAGCAAAATACAGTAAAGCTAGCAGAAAATACAGCAAAACTCGGCCAATTTCTCTCTCATGCGCACACCACTTAAATGACCAGCTTAGCTTCAGCCTTGACCAGTTCCCAGGACTTCTTAGTGACATCAAGTGAATTCAAGAAGATTTGACCCCATTTTCCACTGCCGGAATCCATAAATGCACCAAAACCACTACCTTGGTCTGTATTGGCTTCCACAACTTGTATGCGCAAAACAGATCTTGGATCTTGGGATATGGACAAGCTCTCTTGAGAATGAATCACCCTCTGTATAATGGGGCCAAGTTTGTCCCTAAACCTTTTAGCTTGAGCCCTAGTGATCGGCCTACTCTTCATCCGTATTGGATCAGCACCCCAGGGGGTTGTCGATTGTGCAGGCACGGGCGGATTCGCATCACCGAGAACTCCTCAATCTCTAGTGGTGTAATCTTGTAATAATCATTAATTTTATCACTAGAAAAAGAAATAATTCAAATGTTGAATTGAAATAACATTTGCTTTATTTCACTCCATGTCATTTTTGCTTAATTGCATTGGCATAACCAAGAAATAAATCAAACTAACAAAGAAATGCTCCTTAACTTCAAAGACCAACAAATGAATTCAAAGACTTCCAAAAAATTCTAAAAAAAAAATCCAATTCAACAAATTCAACCATAAAAGCTCACTTTGAACTTTCAACGAATACCTCTTAGCCATAAATTTTTAACTAATTTCAACCACATTCAACTCTTAAAATAGATTAAAAACCAAAACAGAGGTAAAGTGATTAAATTAAAACATAAGCAAACTTCAAAACCAACAAATATCCAACACCTAGTCCAAATTAACCAGCAAAAATCAAACTATCCAACAAATCAAGACCAATTCAACACCAACATTAAAAGTTGGCACAGCCATCATTTTTTAGAAGGGAAAACACATCAATGCTTCAAACCACAAGTCTGATGGATACATTGTTTGCATGGCCACTACAATTTTAGGTGGCCAAGCCAAGTTTTCTAAATTTCTAGCTCCATGGATGAAATTTTAAGTGTCTGGCACTCTTTCTTGCTCAAAACTTGACCAAAACAACACTTTTTACCCTTTTAATTGCTCAACTTCTCAAGTATGCTTTAAAATTTGAAAAACACTTTCTTTTAGCAAATGTACATTCCCTATAAACTTATAATACTCCAAAAATTTATAAAATTAGCTTATGTATGATAATAACCTACAAAAGAAAAACACCATTATCCGATAAACTGAAAACTAGAAAAATCAACAAAATACAAACTTTACTTAAACTAAAAGAAAGTTTCAAAACCAAACTAAAATCAAATAAATGCCTCAAAATTAAAGAAATTATGGATTGAGAAACTTGAGTTGCCTCCAAAGAAAACATCTCTAACTAAACTTAGTCAAGCAATGGTTTCAAAGAAAACAAAGAAAACTCCATGCCCACGAAAAATATTACTTAAACTAAATCAACCATTATCTTTAATCTTCTTAGCAAAAACCTGAAACAAACCACTATTGTGGCCATCAAGCTCCAAATATCCTAAAGAAAATGCGTTCTTGACAAAACTCTCCAAAGTTACTCAAAAATCACTAACAAATCAAACTTTTGAACCTAGAACAAGCTTATGATTCAACAACTTCTTATTCTTCTTCTTTCTTTTATGAATTATTCTCTTGAATAGAACTTCACAAAAATCTTGAACTTGAAATTAGGCTTCTTCTTATGAGATAATTCCACAACTGATTCATTCAAAGCTTCTTGAACAATATCACTAAAAGTCATCTTATGAAAAATAGGCTTCTTCAAAGCATCGACAATATCAATCTTATGACAAAATTGCACTTTCTTTGAAAATTTCATATTATGCTTTATATCAAACTTTACCTCATGACTATCAACTCTTAGAGTAGGATTTTCACTTTAAACATTAATCAAAGCTTACTTGTGGATAAAAATGGCCTACTAATATAATAGGCTTTACCAACTTTCATCAAAACATCGTCAACAACACCATATGGTGTAAAAAGAGATGGATCTGCCATTCGTAAAGTAATATTAGACAGCTTTACATTCCAAGACTAAGCTTATTAAAGATAGAAAATAGCATAATATAAATACTCAAACCAAAATTACAAAGCACTCTTAAACTTCAAATCACTAATCGTACAAGGAATTGTAAAACCCATGGATCTTTAAACTTTTTAGGTAGCACTTTCTTGGTAATAGAACTACATTCCTCTATCAAATAAATGGTTTCATATTCTTCTGACTTCCTATTCATAAACATAATCTCCTTCAAAAAATTTGTGTAATAAGCATCCTTTGCAATGCCTCAACTAATGATATGACTTGAACCTTCGTAAAAACATCTAAAATCTTGACAAGTTGGTCACCCAACTTATTCTTAAACGATCTTTGGGATAGGGCAAAGTTAAGGTAACAAGAGGTTTAGAAGAAAAAGAAATAGAACATAGGACAACCATAGAATTAGGCTTCAAATAATCATCATCCTTAGGTCCTCCTTCTCAACACAATCTCCTTAGAATCAATATTACCACCTTCCTCAACTCCAACAAAAGATTTTTCACCAACAAAATCACCAAATTCATCTTTCAAAGTTTTAGAATTCTCATAAAAACTATCTCCAACATCGATAGACTTTGAATCAACAACACAAACTTTTAACATAAACATCTCCTTTAAGAACAGCAAAACTTTTATCATCACCAACAATAGAACTTTTCTCGTCAAAATTCCTCTTCTCAATAAAAGATTTAGCATTAGAAGAAATTTCACCAACAAGGGATTTGCATACAAACTCACTTACATTTAACTAAAGGAACATTAAATATTCTGTCATCTTTCAACTCAGTAGACAAAAATTGCTTGGTAGTAGGTTCAGTATTACTAGAAAAAGTACTAACCGACTTTCCTTTAATTTTCTTAGTTATTTCCCCTATTTGGTGTTCTAGGTTCTTCATTAACATACCCAAATTAAAATAATAAGTTTCAATAGCATCAATCCTTGCCTTATTCTTTCTAAATCTTCTTCTTGTATCAACAATAAATGAAGTAATTAATTCTTTAAGCGATGACTTCTTCTCCTTAGGCTTATAATAAAGTGGTAGTGGATTGACAACATTCCTTTAGTTAGACTAAGAAAAATTCTCAAAGCTTTTTAAATTAGAATTATAGTAATTAGGCAAATTATTAGTAATCCTAAAAATATAACTCCTATTTTGATGTGCTAGAAATTAATATTGTTCAATTGTTGCTTAACATTATGGATTAACAACTTTGAGAAATATTCTCCAATGGTTTAGACACTTGAATAAACAAAGCTAGTTAGTGTCATAATGCATCCACTTAGATACCAAACTTGTAAAGACATCTAACTTAAATATACTATTAGGTTTCTTCACTTCCTTCTCCATCAGCCAATTATAAGAAATAAAAGCTAATTATTCCAATAAAGCAAAAGTTTCCTCAACCATCTTCTTCATAAAAGATCATCTACTTGAGCTATCAACTATGAATTTAGTTTGACCATATAATTCAATATAGAAAATATCAATAAGCACTTAATCTTCATGACCAATACACATCTACTTAACAAATTGTTAAATCTTTCCCACATCTCAGGCAATGACTCACAATCTTGTTACTTAAATTGGCTAATTCCACTCCTCAGTTGTGAAGGCTTGGAAGGAGGAAATAACTTGTTCAAGAATTTTCATGTTATTTCCTCCCATGTAGTGATAAAACTCAGTTGTATAGTACTTAACCAATTAAGAGTTTTATCCCTCAAAGAAAAATAAAACAATCACAACTAAAGTGCATTATCTTTAATACTATTTATCTTAACCGTATTCCCAAGTTGTAAAAATATGCAAGATTAGTATTTGGATTCTTACTAACGAAATCACCAGTTGGTTTTATTACCCTATTGTAATCAAGCTGGTTTTAACTCAAAATTTTTAATTTGGTTATTAATGAATAATTCTTTATATAATCATCAACAAAGGGTTTGTAAATTCATTTAATTCCTTTCTCAGAGCAAGTAAAATATATGAAAGTTTTATTCAAATTGGAATTTCTTCCAATTTTATCAATTAATCGCCCAATTCGTTCCCCTTCCAATTGCCCAAGCTAAATTGGTTATTAAAAACTCAATTAAAGCTAGTATTAAGATTGTCTCAGACATAACCTCTAACTCTAAATTCCCTTTTAATGGCCTTAGAATTGTAGTATCAAGATGACTGCTATTGGTAAAAAATAAGACACATGTAAGCCAAGTCCATTTTTTGTTCAATTAAATCAAGCTCAATATGCATTTGTTCCTCATTCTCCTCAAGCTTAAAGTGTTAAGTCTAACCAGTGATAAACATATCAGTATTGATGAAAATGTCAAAGGTAAGATTTTATGAAAATGTCGATATTGATGGAAATATCAATAAAATTACGGAAACTATAAATATTTAATTTAGAATACATATTTTTATATATGAGATAATTAATATAGTAAAATAATATAAAAAAATAAAACAATTAGAATCTAAGGATAATAACATACTTCATACATATTAAAAATTATTGTAAGTAAAAAAATACAATATTTATCATTATGAAAATATAGAAAATTTAACAAATAATATTAAGATATATGAAATTATTAAACATAATTCATAATACATCATCAATATCAAAAAGAACTCTTTGGTGCTTCAAATTGATTTGTTAATTCCATATCACGAATCTGCAATTTCATATTATAGTAGTAAAAAACCATTTATTAATATCTTGGTCATTTAGCCAAATCAAAATTAAAATTAGAAAGTTATGGTCAAAACAGTTTTAAAGGTATTTTCATCATTTAGCAATTGGATCCCCACATATTTAAGTGTTGTACAATTTTGTTATGAAAATATTATTTTTCTGGAAACTAAAATCCATCAGTCCGTTAACTATCTTTATGTATATATATATACATATATTCTAAATTATTAATATTTATTATTTTATTATTTTAAACTTTTTTAATTTTTAATTTTTTATTCCTTTTACTGGGGATATTTTTCACTCTTCCACTCTTCTGTTCATTCTTCTTCCCGGATCACTCAAAAGAAAATAGGAATAAACCAACAATCTCATGGCAGCAACTCCCCTAAACAATTTCTTTTTATTTTTGGATACCCACCAAAAAATACTTATGCCAAATTGATACCCACATTCCCAGGAACCTATAGCTACCTTTATTCCGCCGTAAAATGGCCTAGGTTTGCCGAAAAACCATGAAAACCGGTGGGGATTATATTTTCCGATTGCTGTTTTTCGATGAGTACCAAGTCGAATGGATGGGTCTTGACATCTTGGGTAGCCCCTTGACAAGGGTTTTCATCAAATCTATCCATTTCTAGATTCACAGGTATTATCTTTCTCTTTCTTTATAGTTTCCCTCTCTTAGTTTTGTTTTTATTTTCTTTATCTCATATTTTCCATTTTTTGGTTGAAAATTTTTCATCTTTTTTTCAATTGAATCGATGAGATTTTGGTTGAGGTTAGTTTTTGGATTTTATTGATTTGGGAAAGATTGAAAAACATAAGAAATAGTTAGCTGAGATTTCATCAATTTCCATTGGTTTTCCATCAATATCCATCGGATTTCCATAAATGTTTTGAAATTTCAACTGATTTCTTCCAACAACGATGATATTACATGGCACTGGCAATGTTTCCACGACACCACTAATAGAAATTTCTTCCCCCCTCCATTGGTGTCGATGGTTGGCGATACCCAGTACTATTGACAACATTTCGATGATTTCGACGATATTTTATTCCTTGAGTCCAACAACTAGGTTCTCATCTCAATAGGTATCACAGCTTCAGCATCGAATGCCAAAGAGAAAGGAGTTTCTCCAATGGAATTGTGGTAGTTTGGTAAGTGTAACAAGCATGCGGAAGCTCATCAACCCAAGCTCCCTTAAGGTTGTCCAACTTAGTTTTAAAATTATTCTTGATTATCTTGTTAGTAACTTCCACTCGCCCACTTGCTTATGAGTGAAATGGTAATGGAAAGGTAGCTCCAATTTTTAACCTTAAATACATCTCCTACTACTTCTAAATATTCCATTATTTATCACAATGGTGAAGGTACCCTAAACCAGCATATGATGAATTTCTAGATGAGGCCTAAGATCTTAGCTTTAATGGTTGTTGAAAAGGGCTCCACTTCCACCCACTTGGTGAAATAATCAATGGCCAAAATTACGTACTTAGTTTAACTTCGTCCAATTGGAAGCAGACCAATGAGGTCAACACCCCATTGAGCAAATGGCCAAAGGCAAATAATGGAAGTTCGCTCCTCTAGCGGTCATCTTAGCACATTTGCAAATCTCTGGCAACAGTCGCACTTTCTTACAAACTTCCTAGCATCTTCTTATATAGTTGGTCAGTAATATCCTTGTCGAATAACTTCATAAGCCCATAACATACTTTCGTATGCTTTCCACACACTTCTTCATGAATTTCAATTAATAAATAATTCACTTCCACTTCATCTAAACACCTGCCATAAGTTAATGAAAACCCTCTTCTATGCAACACTCCATCAATGATGATGTATTATGGAGCCTTGTATTTCAACCCTCTAATCTTAAACTTATCTTCAAGTAGGACTCCTTTATTCATGTACTTCTTTATGGGATCCCTCAAGCTGAAGTCCTCAGAGATTAGATTCACCTTCTTTCCTTTTCTATAAGATGTTTGGCTCCTTCAAAATTTCTAAAAGGATAGTATGCACCAACTCCATAGCAGCTGCTGATGCTAACTTAGACAACAAGTCAATGTTTGAATGCTCTTACCTATGAATTTGAGCAATTTGTTGCTTTTCAAATCGCTCCAGCAGCTCCTTAACCTTCTTAAGGTAGCTAACTATATTTGTGCTTTTATCTTGATACTCTAATGTGACTTGTTTTACCACTAGCTGGGAAGAGTCATTATAGATATGCAACCTCCAAGCCCTTAATGCTTTTACCATCTTCAATCCAGTAATTAGTTCTTTGTGTTTTGCCTCTTTGTTTAGGGCTTTCAATCCAAACCTAAGTGCATACTTCCATTTGACATGATTAGCTCCCGATGTAATAAGGATGAAACCAGCTCCATTGCCATGCTTCTTTGAACATCTATCCACATGCAACATCCATGCAGGAGCTAGTTAGGCTTCTCCACTAAGTCATCAGCATTTGGGATTATAACCTCCTCTTCTTCAAAGTTGGTATTTTTTATGATAAAATCAGCAACTACTTGAACCTTAATCACTGTACAAGGCCTATATGACTCTTTGAAATAACCAAGCTCAATGGACTACCTAATGAACATCCTAGAAGATTCATGTTTCTGTAAAGCCTATCTAAGAGGGAGATAGGTGGGCAACGCAGTTATGTGAGCTTCAAAATAAGGCTTCAACTTCCTTAAAGAGGTGAATTGCATAAGAGAATAGTAGTACACTAGGTATTAGGTAGTTCCTTCATCATGTATAAAAGCTACACTCACTAACATTTCAGAAACAACCAACTACAAAAGAAGCGCCTCTTTGTATAATGGCTTAGAAAGTAGTGACAGTGAGCTCAGGTACTACTTGAGTGATGCCTTCTCGTACTCATCTGTCTATACAAAGTCCTTAGCCACTTTATGGATCTTAAAGAATAGTAAGCACTTATCTGTGGTCCAAGAAACATTAAACTATAAGTCTTCAAGAATGTAAGGCAATAAAGAGCAATACCAATGAACAATTTCACATTGCTCTAGAATGAGATAGTTAAGTTGTATATATGTGTGGACACTTTTCCCACTAGTTTGAGGTCTTTTAGGCTAGCCAATTGTGACTTAGAAAACAAAATCACATGGGGCTGGGCCCAAAGTAGATAATATCATACTAGTGGAGTTAGATTGCGAACATGGATGTGACAAAATAGTGTCAGAGCCTGAACCCAATTGGAAGTGTGTCAGCAAAGCGCTAGGCCCCTGCCAACAAAGATGTCAAGCCCTAAGAGAGGTGAATTGTAAGACATATAAACCATGAAGGATGTAAGATAAAAGGGTAAGACTAGTCAACAATCCCACATTGCTCAAGAAAGAGATGGTTAAATATGTGTGGGCACTTCTCTAACTAGTATGAAGTCTTATGGGCAAGCTAAGTATTGCTCAAGCCAAGACAAAACCATGCAGATTAGGCCCAAACTAAACAATATCATACTAGTGGAGCTAGATTACAAACCCAAGATAAGGATGCATGGTAAAAAGGCAAAACTAGTGAACAATTCTACATTTCTTGGGCAGGAGATGGTTAACTGGTGTATATATGTGGGCATTTTTCCCACTAGTGTGATGCCTTTTAGGAAAACCCCAAGTGTAGCTTAAGCCAAAAGAAAACTATGTGGGTTGAGCTCAAAGTGAAGAATATCATACTAATGGAGCTGGATTACAAATCCAAGGTGTTATAAAACAATTGGTTTGGTGTTGCATTCTGCCTATGAGCTTTTAAACCTCCTTGATGGTATAAGGTTATGTCATCTCCATAATTGCTTTGATCTTGTTTGGATTTGCCTAATCCAAAATGCATATGGCGGGATTAATTATTATCTTATATTTCCTCAAGATGCTAAACATTTCATCTAAATGGACTAGACATTCAGCTACTTTTATGCTCTTTACGAGCATGTCATCTACGTAAACCTCTATCATCTTCTTAATTTGTTAGGCAAATATTTTGTACCTTTGATAAGAAGCTCTAGCATTCTTAAATTTAAAAGGCATAACTGTATAGCAATAAAATCCTCAATTTATGATGAAAGCAATTTTCTCTTGGTCCTTGGGATGCATTTTAATTTGATTATAGCCTTAGAATGCATCCGACAGTTAAGTTCATTAGGTGGTCGATCCTTGGCAATGGGAATCTATCGTTAAGATAAGTTTTGTTAAGGTCAGTGAAATCTACACACACTCTCCATTGCCTATTACTTTTCTTTACAAACACCACATTTGCTAAATAGCTTAGATTGTACACCTCCTTGATTAGTCCAGCCTTAAAGAATTCTGCACCTTCATCTTGATAACTTCGTATCTTTTAGGATTGAAAAATCTCCTTTTTCACTTTAGATCCACATTTAACCTATGCACCATCACCTATGGGACAATACCATTCATGTCCCCATGCAACCAAGCAAATACATTATAGTTCTCCTTCAGAAATTCCACCAATGCGTTATTGAGCTTTGCGGGTAACATAGTTTCTATCCTTATGGTCTTCATGGGATCATTTAGATCTAGCTAAAAATTATTGAACTCTTTCATCGGCTTTCCATACAAAACTCCTTGTTTTGGTTCTTATCAACTTTTAGATAACCTTTAATTCCATCATCAGCTTCCTCATCAACAACCTTGATTTCCATTATAGTGATTTTGTAACCATCTTTTTGACGTTGCTTCTAACTGTTAGTTCAGCCTTCTCCTCAATTTTATGCTCAGAAACTGGTAGCTCCTTAGATATTGGTTTTCCAAGAGGTAGTTAGAAGCATTTTTACTCAAGGAATAATTTTCTTACAAGCCATCCTTATGTGAAATTTATGCTTCCTAGTTGTCTTGGAATTTTTTTTTACCAAAAGTCAATGATGGCATTTTATGGTCAAGTCTCTTATGCCTCAGCTCAAAACTTTTTGCTCAAAGGTAAAGGTGATATGCACTGTCTCCAAGCGTATATTCTTGTCTTGATTCATATTAATCTTCTCTTGCTAGATCGATTCCAACTTCCTCCTTAGGGAACTTGATCATGAGATAGTGAGTTAAGATGATCGCCTTCAACACATTTAATGATGGCCTTCCCAAGATAGCATTATAAGTTGATGGCAACTTTATGATGCAGAAATTTACTATCATAGTTAATTAATTAGAAGCTTCTCCAACAATAAATTGGAGTTTAATACAACATTCAGGAAAGACGCTCTCTCCAACAAATCCAAGTAGAGGGGCTTCAGATCGGCTTCAACGTCTCTCTTCCAAATCCCATCGGATCATAAGCTTCCACATATAGAATATCAACTGAGCTCTTGTTATCCACCAATGTGCAGTACACCATGTGATTTACCATTTATGTTTTTATGAACATTGCATCATTATGAGGATGATGAATTCTCTTGACCTCCTCATCAATGAAAATCATGGAAAAATATATCCCTTAACAACACTTTAGCTGATCTATGAGTGCAATTGACCTCATATTACTTGTAAAAGCTCCTTGCACTACTCACATACTCCTTTCATAATTGGTTAGATTTACCTCTAACTCCTTGGCCTCCTATAATAGTCTGAATCTCCCTACCTTACTATTGCTGGTTTAATCCTTTCCAATAATGGAACTAAAGAGTAGGAACTTGGGGTAAAGTTGGCATCAATATCTTCATTAAATTTATAACATTCATCAGTGGTATGTCCAAGTCTTTGTGGTATCTACAATAGTTTCTTCTATTCTTGAATTGATTAGGATTTTTATCGGCTCCAATTTCTTTAGCATGTTACTTCCCTCAATTAGCATTAACATCTCAGCTTTAATAATGTTGAAAATAGTGCATCTCTCAAACCTTCCCCTCTAGAATTGAGATCCTTGATTCATCAAAGCTCCTTTTATAATTTTAAGGTATCTTCCATTGATTTTCCCTGATTTCACTCTTTATGTTGTTTCATGCTCTGCTCAGATCCCTTTATGATTCAATAATTTCTTTTGCAGATATGGTGTTTTTGAGCTTCCATTAACATTTTTGAAAATGTCCTCTAAAGGTTTTTTTTACTATAGTTCATATGGAAGTGCCCATCTTAACTCCCATCTTACATTAATTGTATAGCTTTATCTTCAGTGCATCCATTTACTTGCATTATCTCTTTAGTAAAAAGTTAAATATAGGCTTTTCAATTACTCATTTTCTCTTTGAGCAATGGAAGCCAAGTGTGAAAGTGGATTCTTCACTAGGTGAGCTCCATGAAATGAGCTGCAAAAAAATCCTCCAGTTGGCTAAACAAGCTAATCGATTCAAGTTTTAGTCTTGTAGACCAAGTCCTGGCCTTGCCACATAAAGTTAACAGAAAAGCCATACACATGGCTGCATCCTCAACTTTCTTAAACTCCATGTAAACTTAATAAGCTCCCAAATGCTTTAGGGGATCGCCTTTCACCTTATAGTGTTCCAAAGTAGGGACTTTGAAATTTTGATGAATACCAACTTGGAAGGCCTTGCTAGTGATGGGCAAGGAAGTCTGTTATAGGCAATGACCAACAACATCATAACACAATCCACTTGTAAAGTTCATTGGTGTTTGAATTTTTTGATGTAATGAATTCAGGATTTGAAATCCTCTTGTGCCCTCTCATCTCCAACCATCTTTATTTTAAGTGCTCCCCTTGATGTCTCCTTTCATCCTCTCATATGATTCTCCTTCTTTTCTCAGCTCAAATTTGGACTCTTTCCTCCTTCATTCGTATTTGTCTCCTATATTACTCAAGCTAAGCGCACATCCTCTCATTTTCGTTGTGAACTCATTGTTCACGTTTCTAAGCTCATGCTTGCTCATACTCCTTGCAAGCTAATCTCCTTGTATTAAGGGATAATTTGAGGTCATCCTTATCCTTTTGATAGTTGGTAAGGAAAAAGCCTCATTCATGATCTCAATTGGGAGTTGCCTTGTCCACATCTACCCTTTAACAGAACTAGGGATTTGAAATTTTCATCTCTCCTTAATTCTTTAATAGGTGCTCCTGAATGTCACCCTTCTAATTCTAATCTAGCAAAGTTATGCTAAGATCCTAAATCACTAGTTCATGTCCTCTACTAATCCTCTAGTACTCCGCCTTCTCCACAGACTTGAGATCTCTCACAGGCCATGAAGAATCTACAGGAGCTAAGCTTCTTCTTGTTTATGAAATATTCTCTTAATGCATTAGCTAATGTTGATGAGCTGATCTACATAGTTTTCTAGGTTAGACAATCGAGCTCATTCTAAGCGAGATGCAACCCTTCTTTTACTCCTCCTCAAAGGTGGTGGTGGCACCAGTTGTTGAGAGTGTGGTAAGGCATGATTAGTTGGTGGAATTGATGCTTCTTGAAGTTGAGTTGGTTCCCACTACATGCTTTTTTTAAGCTTTTTTATTTGATTGTTTACCTCCTTCAAATGTGTGCCTTAACTCTTGCTAGTCATTTGACACCATCACCAGCTTCAAAATTTCTCAAAAGCAAGAAAAATTTTTACAACACCAAATTTCTAGTAAACCTCCATTCAGTCCTAATAGTTTCAACAAGTTCAAAATATGTCTAAATACTCAAAAAAACAAATTATATTTTTGGGTGAATGAGAAAAAAAAAATTGAACAAAATGCTCAACAAGATAAAGAACCTAAATTAAATTGCTAACTAGAGAATATATGGTAGAACGAAAAGGAACAACAAAAGTTTCTAAATGATATTTAAGATGAAAAAATAACTATAGAAGTCATGGAAGAAATGAACAAATATTTTTAGTTAATAGAACACCAAATATTCAAAGAAAAAGGAAGGATTAAAGGAAAAAAGAAACGAATGAAATCACGCAAAAAATGATTATCTTAAATGGCGCCAAAATGTTAGAGACAAATTTCATAACCTCCTTTCATTTAAGTCTCACTCCATTTCCCTCCATAGCAGCATTTGGTCCAGCTTCGTTTACTTGTACAAAATAGAAAAATGGCATTAAAGGGAGCACCAACGGAGTTACCGGCATTCACCCTTCGATGCCTAAGTCAGGAGTCATCTCTAAAAGATATTCCTCCCCCATAAAAATGGTTCCTCAAGTATGTTTTTTTTTTTCATGGTTAAAAAAGAAGGAAAAAAAATGGGTTTGTTCTTCTTGGTGTGAGAGAGAGAGAGAGAGAGAGAGAGAGAGAGAGAGAGAGTAGGGCAGGTAAATTTTTTGGTGATTTGTTTTCTCTTACCTTTTTATGGCATCATTACATATATATATATATATATATATCCTTAAATAGTGGACGAAGATTGTAATATTATTTTAGTTATTTTTTGTTAATACTATGTATTTACCAATTAATATAACTTGTTTAGAATTCACTTATCCATTTCAATCTAATTGAAAATTTATTCTCAATGAGTTTTATTATTTGTCACCACTGATGACAATTATCATCTTATGTAACAATTTTAGTTGAAGCATTTAATTATATTATTTTTTATTTTAAAATACTAAAAATGAGTAATTTAATAGTAACTAATTAAATTGCTATTTGACAGATAGATCATACTGGTAATCACTCACCAACGGTGACAGATAACATTTTTCAGTCTCAAACTACAATAATTATAAAAGCTACCACCTTCCATATATTTTCTTTTGAAAGGCCGTCCTTGTCCAATAAATAATGAAAGTTTAAAAGTACAAGAAAAAACATAAAGCCATGGTTTAGGATATGCAACACTATGTCTTCTTAATTAATGCATGTTTTAACACTTGTTCATTTTAAATGCGCATTATACTAAGAAAACATCCGAGGTCTTGGATTTAAACTTTAGTCTGACTAAAATTTCTCTTCCCCAATTGCAATGTCGACAAAAAAAGAAATATATGAAGTTTAAAAACGGAAAATGAAAACCAATATAGGACTACTTAAAATTGATGGTTCAAATATTTTCCACCAAAAAAAAAAAAAAAAAAACTTAATTTCCTAATTTTTATGAACCTTTATTCTTCATCTTTTTTCTTCTTCCTTTTTTTTTTTTGGATAAATTGTATGAACCTTTCAAGTTGACTCATTTTTTAATTACTGCATACAAGAATAATTTTGCATAAAGCAATTGACTTGTAAACTATTTTATTTTAGATTATTTTTTAAATTTATAAGTAATATTATGCACAAGTAACAAAACCAACGAGAACAATGCAAAGTTGTATACCAAAATATGATTACACTAGTATAACTCAACCAAAATTTAGCACACAATTTAATACTTTCTTATATTAATTTATTGTTAGAAAATTATCAAAATTAATTATTTGATTTTGCAGAAAATTTAGTCTTTTGATCTATCAAAAATACCATGCGTGCTTATAATTCTGAGTGTTTTTTTTACCAATAATATGGACCTCATTTCCGATAATGGGAGGGCATGCACTCAATAAAAACGGTTTGGTGGAACACACTACCGTCATTTGTTGGTACTTTCATATTATTGCCCCATTTACGTTCGGTCAAGTCGGTCAATTCGACTCACAATTTCAAATTTGCGAGCGGTCAAGTGTATGCTTGCTAATTCACCAAACAAAGGTCCATGCTTGCTTTTATTCTAGTTTCCCCGATCTGTGACTGACTACTGGCTTTCTAGGTCTAAAAATTGCCTGCTTGAGGAGCGTCAGAGAAAGCAGTGAAAAGGATCAGAATGCAAGCAAAAGCCATATGAACAGAAGTGACACTTCCAAGCGGCTGTAATGCTTTTGTTGAATCACAATCTTAATAGAAAATTCAGTTAAGTAAAGAACACTCAATTACCACAATTACAATTTGATTTAAACTGCACAAAACCCCATTTCCATAATATACTTGCAATCGTATAATGTACAAAGCTCAATGCAGATTGTCTTTGTATGTAAATCTTATACAAAAACTACCACCATGGTTCACCATTACTATTCTGTGCCATGCCTACATCAAAATGACAGCATGGATTTACCTTGAACTATGAAAAGCATTGTTTAATCATCATCTGCATCAAAATCCTTGACTTTCACATCTGCATCTTCGCCATATTGTATGCAGTTGTCGATTTGAGCCAACACATACTGTATACTGTAAATGCCAACAATCCAATATTACGTTTTATTCGTATGAACATTAGTAAAAAGGCAAAAGCAGAGACTACTCTCACTTTTGTAGAATAAGACAGATAAACAGTAGTTTAAAAAGCCAAACTAATAAAGACTATCAGGTTAGGGAACTTCTGTCTACCATCTATTCAAGGTTTTCTACTGTTCATAATCTGTATTGAGGCTCTAGCAAAAGGCCTTGTACGACTTTAACAGACACCAGTGGCTTGTTAGAAGTTGAAGTTACAGAAAGCTATTAAAAAAGTTCCTCCTCCTAGCAAAGATCAGGAATATGCTTAATCTAAACACTGCCACTCTTGGCATCGCAATATATTAGTCAAAAAGGAGTTTAACTTTTATTGTTTTTACTTGCAATCAATATTAAAAGAACATACTTTTGATAATTTTATTTTACATTCGTCTTCAAATTTTAGATAGAGAGATTATACCTGCGCTCCTTCCTCAAATCAAGTGGCACAAAACTTACCATGCTATAGTCATCCACCTAATACCAAAAAAATTATCAAAGAATTATATGCCACCCAAAAAAGGCATCCAAAAACAAAATCATTTTTCTTCTCTTTCCCTTATTAAGGAGAAAAACAAATCTCTACAAAAAAGAGAAAAAAGTCATTGTGAGAAAACAAAGGCCAAACCATGTAAAACGGAATACCATGCACAATCAAGAATCAGGACATTTCATTCTAAAACATATGCTAGCATAATGTTCATCATAATCTGCAGATCACATTTCACAAAATTATATATAGCTTTACCGAGCAGATTAGGTCCCTAAACTTCAGTTAACAACATCTCCTAAAGTATTGCATAATATTCAATTGGACATATAGCTTTACCGAGCAGATTAGGTCCCTAAACTTCAGTTAACAACATCTCCTAAAGTATTGCATAATATTCAATTGGACACTCTTAATGCATATTCTATTAAAGTTTGACAAAATTGACCACCTTACATCCATATAAGCAGTCCATAGAGACGATATATGCTCAAACTTTGAAAACTTTACAAATAAAAATATATATAACATTTGAAAGGGGGAGAAAAGATTTCTAATGTTTCCTTTCATTTTCTAACATTTGAAAGGGGGAGAAAAGATTTCTAATGTTTCCTTTCATTTTCTATCAATTTTATTCCAAAACAGAAAATCTGACCCAAATATATATTGTCTGTACATGCTGTCTATTTGAATATTAGAAGTTCAATTTTGTGAAAGCAAATTGGCATTAAGTCATAATTTATGGATAAAATTGCTTCATAAAGTTTATGGAAAAAAGAGAGACGAATCAAACAAATGGGTAAATTTTGCAAATATTCGGAAGAAAACTTATATCCATAAATATATCAGTTATTGCTTTAAGAGACAAATATGGAAAAACATGCATTCTAGCTATAGCAAGTAGATAACCAATGTATTCCAACAATAACTGAAATTAAAACACTTTACATTCTCCAACTGTATATACAACATGCATCAAACAGAAACCATATGTACATAAATATATTCATGTCCTTGACTTTCTGGGGACCTTACTTACCTAAAATGCTTAATAGTCTCCCACTTCTTCATGCTGTCGGTTTCCATACATGCATGATATATTAGGTGCAATATTTCATAATTAAAAGCCTAAAGCAGTTTTCTATATGTGTCTTTGCAATCATAATTAAAAAATTATAAAGTTATTTTAAATTGCATAAAAAAGAAAAAAACATTCTTTTCTATGGAAAAATTTTTCTACAATCTTGACAAAGAAAACTGATGGAGAAAGCATCCAGTAAATCAAAAGCCAAATATAGGTTGCTCTTAAGAAGACTATGACTCACCAATTCAATCAAGGATTTGTTTAACTTGGCAAATTGAGGACCCATGCGTTGATTTAACTCTGACAGCAAAGCTCGAGGCTCTGGGTTCAAAAAGCTAAGAATAGTTGCGACCATAGACAGATTAGAATACTAAAAGATATTTAAATTGATATGTACAAATTAGAGAAAGCAAGAGATGGTAATTAGACTTACTCTTCAATATTCTTTTTGTCGGAGACAAGGTCCATTTTGGAGAGTATATTAACATGGGGCAACTCAAGCTGGACCATTGCAGAAAGAGATGCCATGCACCCACTTATAAACTTAGTCACATCCGTCATAAACTGGTAAAAATTTAATAGGAACACTCAGTTTAGAATTATGAACGGAATAGCAGATAACTATGAAAAATGAGCAGGGGATAGGAAAAATTTCAACTATACACCCCTATGTTTTGTTTAGGAAACATATAATTCTTTGTGGTTCAATTAAAAACATACCATAGAGGTGAATAGAAATTACTACCCTGCATACGCAATATATTAAGTGTTTAAAAAAAGTTCTTTATAACAAGTTTAAGGGGTAAGGAAATATACAGAATCATGGTCATTTTTCAATTAAAAACACTGGAAATGTCCTGTACTTAATTTTTTGAAGACAGAGAAAAGGTTTGAAATCTATAATTTTGAAGAATACACAATCCATTGGCCATGAAATGGACTGCATGGCATATCACAAGTGCCACAAACACAACCTAAATAGGAACTCATAATTTGGGTACACCCTAAACCAAAGGCACATGATTCCAATACCATCCTCCCCCAGCTCCAACAGAAAATAAATGGCAAATGATTTGTATATACCTGTGAATCAAGCATATATACAGCACAAACGTTGAAGCCTTTACGTTTCAAATGTTCAACAAAGTTCCGAAGCACTGGGACATGTGAAAAAAGTTCTATCTGGCCTACAAAGCATTTAGAGATGGAAGTTATAACTCATTATCCTGTCTACTGAAAGTAAATTAAAGAAAAAAGATACATGACCTTGTAAAGTCCAAACAAACTGGATTATGTGAAGGATAACGCCAATACTTTCTTCCTTTTTTATTCATCATGTTTTATCATTTTGGTCCTTATAGTTTTTTCATATCCAAAGGAGAAATAGACAGAAGCTACAAAATCATAGTTATGACACCGATTTTTCAAACCATGAATGTCATCATAAGCAGGCACTTCTTATCCTACTTCTCTTTTAAACTTTTCATATTACAGGGATTCTCTTTGTAAAAAGTTACATCAATAATAATAAATCTCTTGGTCAAAAGTTACATCAATAATAGTAATTTTTCAGTATGCACAAAACATATAGAAAATGCTCTTATCTTATCCTATAGTTGTCAACCAGTGTCTTTTGTTACGTTTGCTTTGTGATTTGGAAACTTTTTTTTTTTTTTTTAAATTTTCATTAAATCCAAAAAAACGGTTTCTAATAATTTTTAAAATAAGGAAATGTGTTTAATATGAAGTTCAAAAACTATTTTCAAACTCAATATATGTAGACTTTATTGGTAAAAAATATGAAAAGAAAAATGCATGGTTGTAATTTAACATGTTCTGAAAATAACTTTTCTGCCCTAAAGGCCTATTTTTCTCTAAAGCTTTCATTACTTGCTTTCATTACTTGCTTTCCTAGAAAAGGTTTCTTTTCTCCTAAAAGAAGTTCCTTTTACATCTTTGGTTCTCATCTTTCATCTATAGATTACATTGAAAAATCTTTTTGCAATTACCAAATCCCTTCCACAAGAATTGTCCCAGCTGCCACGAATTCAATGGACAGACTCTCTCATCAATCAGAATAACTTTTTTTTGCAGCAATCCAAGTCAAAAAATGTAATTTTTGATAATGTTCCTAATTCACTTGGAAATTTTTAAAGAAGTAATGAAATTAGAGATTTTCTTAAATATAACTTCTCATTCTACCAAAAAGCAGTTTTGATATGTCGTGCAGATCATTTTTCATCTCATCTGTTTTCTTTGCTAGCAGGGGAAACATAACCTAATTAGTCCCATGTTTTAGGCCTAACTTATTTCCGAGTTAACCAGTGCTGAATCACTTTACGTAAAATGTAATCATAACTCTTTAAGCATGTTTGTTCTTGTTTCTTGAATTTGGATGCATTTGAAAGAGCGTCAACCTATTACAACAGAAGTTTTGGCAGTTATGTTATGACAATCAGGCACCCTTTGTAGACAATGACAATATGCATCAGTACATTAATCTAATAACAAGTAAGTGAAATAGAATACACTGGGCTAAGTATTGTTACCTGGACAGTCAAAAACAAGATAGTCATCATCCAAGTAATTGTCCAATTCTTCTGTCAGCCAATCATCCAGATTTTCTTCAAGGTGTCTGTGAATGTTATTAAGGCAATACATTTTCAAATTACTCAACATTCCACTTCACATAAAATTTTGAGTTCTTTAGCATAAACATTATTTATATTATACATGCATATAAGAGGAAGAAACGATCTATAAAGGAAAAAGCAAAAAAGAAAAAATAAAAATGAGAAAATAATATTAGGATACTCCATGCAGTATATAAGCCCACCATTGGGACCTAGTCCAAGTTCCTCCATGACATCCTCCAAGGAAATGAGTTCTCTAATATCTGCAAGCAACAATATTTAAATGCTCAGGTACCAAAACGAGAAAATAATAGTTCACAGAAAATGGAGGGAAAAAGCGCATGGAATAGATAAACCTACTAGGAATCTAAACAATAGGTCTACCTACCCATGGCCACAGGATAGTCAAAGTTTTCTGCAGCAGGATCAAGGTTGACAATGTGCATTGTCCGCCCAACAGTTTCACAGTGTCGATTTAGACTAGAACAGTAAGTTGACTGACAGCAGCAGATAAAGTATTCACTAACATGGTTTATACTATCACAATATGAATAGCAACAACACAAAAAAAGGATAACCAAAAGAAATATGGTCAGTGTAGGTAGTATTAGAAAATATCCAGTCAGTCACCTTCCCACTGCCTGCTGGACCAATAACTAGTTGCGCATAGCCCATAGTATGCTTCTGAAGCAACTCCACTAACTAAATCAAAATAGAGAGATAGAGTTGAAGGCACCCGTAAACATGCAATTACTGAAACAGCACCCCCAATAGCAAACAACGAATTCAGGACATCAAAGTAGGCAATAAACACCAATCACCAGTGACAAACAGAAGACAAGAGTACTCGATTTATTAATTTCAAAAGAAATAAAAAGAAGTCACCATTCATTTAAATCACCAATCTAGACAAGACATTCTCAACCTCTATGTCTTCCGCTAACTCACAAGAAAATAACCATCACAACAAAAGAGATAGAACAAAGTAAGTTACAAATTCATATCCATTGAAAACAGAACAGATTGCTTCTTCAAAAAATGATTTATTTAACATTAAATTTCTAATTATTTAATTAAAAGACAATTTAACTTATAACTAACTCCCACAGGCCATATCCATGGATTAAAGAACTAAGCAAGCAAATTCTTTCACATCCATTAAAAAAATAATAATAATAAAATAAAATAAATAAAAGAAGAAGAGGAAAAGAAAGAAGCAAAGAAAGACATTAATTTCATAAAAGAAAAATAAGAACAAAAATAGCAATTTAGCTACCGCATGAATTGCCTATATGACATTTTATTATAAGGTATAGCCTTTCCTCAAACAAGAAGAGCAAAGAAAAAATCATGTTGCAAACAAAGCAACTCATATGCTTCAAAGCTAGTAAACTTTCTAGCTATTAATTATTTCAAAACTTGACAGCACAACGTTTTGATAGACGATATAGACTTCACATCCAGCATTTAATGGGATCATGCAGTATATTAAAATTTTGATTTCTCACTGCATTATGTATAAATATATACACATAACAAAAATTGCCTCTTAACTAAAAGTTAAAACTTGCTTTTCCATTATCTTACCTAAACGCATAAGAAAAAGATACATATTTTACTGTCTGAGTGTCCAATAATCAGAACCCATTTAAAAAAAAAAAAAAAAAAAAAAAAAAAAAAAAGGGGAATAAAAAACACAAGGCAACAGAAAGAAAGAATATACAAAGGGTAGGGGGTAAAACAAAAACATGTGTAAGCATTGCATTCAAAGTGAAAACATACAACATCCCCCCTCTAAAAGAAGCTATCAAGCTAGATGTTTTGAATAATCTGACGCTAAACAATCATGTTTATCACAAGAATGCAAATTATAACAAATTGCTACTAGTAACAAAAACTATAAGCATAATTTACAAAGAAATGTATTAAACAGTTCAATTGATTCTACAAAATAATAAAATAGTCAAGCTTATATAACCATTATTTGTGAAAGAAAAATAAAAAATATAAGTCCTTTAGGCCAGAGATCATAAAACTTGAAAAGGGTAGGTCCATAATATGAATCATAAGGTAAAGTATATTCAGAATAGTATTCATCAGTGCAATTGCTTCTTCAATGAGAGAAGCATTGAGTTTTAGATGCTTAATCATATAACCAGAAGATGATTTACTTATAATTTCCCATGGGTTACAAGTAGAACCCCACCTAATAAAATTTTTACATCAATGAAACAAAAACAAAAGAAAGAAATGAATTTCATACAAAATAATAAGAACAGGAAAATGTAGCAATTTGGAGATGAGACTTCAAAAAGTAAATTAACAAACGTAGCAATTTAGGAAATAGCTCTCCAATGTTCCAAGATAAGCGCAGGAAGCAAAGCAACTTGAGCAAAAGTAGAAGAAGAAATAACAAGCATGTAAAAAATTACTATAAGATTTTACATGACGTCGGGTTTAGTGGATTGGGGTCTGGAGGTATGCAAGGTTTGGGGATTCGGATGGCCTGTTGGTTTGAACTTCAATAAGAACCAGAGAAGGTCGCCGCCGTTCGGAGAGCAGTAATAAAGTGCGTTGCCGACCGGAGAGACACGCGGATAAAGAGAAATGTCACTGTTGGGTCACACCGGCTGATGGGAATAAAAGGCTGCAGTGTTTCAAGGCTAGTCTGGCTCAACGATGACGGTGAACAGGCTCGAATGGCGACGCGAAATTTGGTTTCGATCTTTTCGGTTGATATTGGGGAATAGGGCAATTATTGATTTTTTGACCCCCAAAAAAAAAAAAGTTCACTTTTCCAAAAATAATAATAATAATAATAATAATATTTTTTTACTATTTTTCAAAAATAAAAAAATACTAATGCCGATAGAGGGACAAAGGGCCTTCTTAGAATTCACTATGTCAATTCGGGCTTGGTCTGATTATGGGCTGTGGGATGGGCTTCGATGTGATGCAGTATCATCTTATTAATTTTTATTTTTTTTTCCCTTGAATTTCCTCCGTCTTCTTTTCTTTTATGTTTTTAATTTTCTTCTTCTTTATCTTGTCTTGAAAAAATTCAAATATTCACATAAAATGTTTGTAAATAAAAAGCAATTATATAGCTCGGCTTTCTTAAATTTTGTGTAACCTTTTTTTTTTTTTTGGGATTTATATATAATCCTTCTTGAATTAGCATTTCTCAATGTATAAATGTTTAACTATATATATATATATATATAATATATGGCATAGATATGATAAATTTTATATAAAACTTAATTGTTATTAATACCCAATTTTGTGGTGTCAAATCTACAAGGTCCATTTATTTAATTGTATTTCTTATAGTTTTAGTATAATAGAGACTAACCTACATATAAAGAAAGTGTTAAAGAGAAAAATAATAAAAGAAATAAAAATTCATTTCTTTTCAACTTAATTTTTGAAAAAATGTATAATTCAATTTGATATCAACACCGGAAATCTAAAAAATATTGGATTCAAAACTCAAAAAGCAAGCCTATATACTAGAGAGTCTAAAAAAAAAAATAAAAAATATATATATATATCTTTTATCGACTTAACCTTTTTAAATGAATTGGTTAACATAAAAATAAATTCATAATATCAATAAATAGGTAATTAGTTTAAATAACGTTTTAAGATAAACTCATTTTTTTTAAAAGTGGATAAGTTATAATATCTTCATTTTCGTCAAACCTAATATATTTTAAAGCCCATGCTTTAAATTTAAGCCCAAATTTGAATACAAAGCTAATGCTGAATCATTTTCATTAAGTTTTGCTTTGTCATAGATATTGAAAATAGAATCAAATAAGTTAGATTACTCAATGCCTAGTAAATATATACGTTTTTTAAGGAAACATGCATTTTTCTTTTTTTAAGCTTTCTTTGAAGTGGTACAATAGAAAAAAGAGACTTTCGTATATCTAAACAAGAGGTTTGAGATAGGGAATAGTAGCTAGAGCTCTCATTCTCCAAAAACAATTTCATGTTCCTTCCATTGAGTAAACAAGCGACCCTAAAATATTTTGTGTAATAGAACGAAGACAATCTCTTTTATTTACAAGTAATTTACAAAGCTTTATAAAAGAAAAAATTATGATTAAAGACCAGAGGATGTGCCAATCTATGATTTAGCAATGAGAAGAAACAAAGAAAATCTATTAAAAAACATCATGGCTATTGCATTAATCAAAGGAAGAGGAGGAAAATGAATTAGACCTGGTATATTTAACTGATCTATTTCATCCAAAGAGATCAGAACAACCTTACTCATGGCCTCATATCTTCTCATTTAGTTTTCTTCAACTTATTAGCCACATTCACCATGCTTCTCATGCAAAATAACCAAAGAAGTTTCTCCGTATTTGCTCTCTTTTTGAAATACTCAAGCTATAGCTAACATAAATTGTCTTCTTTTATCATCTAGATGCTATCAAAACTTATCATGGTTTTTACTCCCACTTTTCTTTCCTTATTTGTAAGTTTAAATCTATTTATTGTTGGAATTACATATATTTGTTTATTTTTGTTGCAAAATTGTTGTGTTGACTTTGATTTACTATATTTGTGACCAAGTAGATCGAAGATTATTCATATGATATTTTCAAGAGTCCTGAGTTAGCTCTCACACAAAAAAACATGGGGATATTCAGCTAAGGTTGAAAAAGGGCATACTGAAGACTTTGGGCCATTGCTGCCACACAAATCCTTTGTTCAAAATCCTTCCCAAACAATGACAAATTTAAGAAAAAATACTTAAATTTTTTTTTTTTTAAAAAGACATATAAATAAAACATGATAACATCATTATCTTGTAGAGTTTCTTAGGTGTTACGTTATTCCATGTGTTCCACTTAATTGGTTTCACAACATGTACAACACAAGGCGATAACAGTTGATGCCTGACAGATTTTAATATAAATGAAATATTAAAAGCAAGTTCAATAACAAACATCTAGTAGAAAAAAATAAAATAAAATAAAGTTTAACAACAAAAATTATCGTAGTTCGCATATTTTCCTTCAAAAAATTCCTCTAGATCTATAAGTTTTCTATTTGGAAGTTTTGATCAATGAAAACAGGTCCATATATATCACATTCAACCTCACAAAACCATTTTATGATTAGCAAAAAATAATAATAATTATGATTTACATTCCAATTTGTTCAATGCCATCTAAAATATTTGACAAAATGACATGCCAAAAATTTCAGCCTCACAACAAAAGCATATAAAAACATGGTATATTACACCAAAATTCTACCATCTTGATGGTTTTCATATTCAACCTCACAAAACCAATTTAATTATATACTTACAAGAATAAATATATAGGATTTTGATTCATTAAAAATATAATTCCCATTTCATACTAAAATCTATTAATTAACATGATAAATATTTAGTATAAACTTTTTGATTTAAATTATTAAATTGATATAACACCTTCATTTTTTAACATATGCATAAGTTTTTATTTTATACCGAAAACATGTCTCAATAAAAAATTAATATAATATATTTCTATAGTTAATTATGAGATTTTCATTTCAATTTGTCCAACTCCATCTAAAAACTTGACAAAAATGACATGGCTAATCACAACCTCACAATCAAAGCCACTAAACACATGGAAATAAAAGGCCAAAATTTTACCATCTTGATTCGATAATGTTTCATAAGTTTTATCTATTTATTTATTTTTGTGAAAATGTTTCATAAGTTTGATATGTTAGGTGACTGCCCCTTTCGCGTTTCGATTGGGTTCAAACACGTGCTTTTGGGGTATGGCCTGTTTCGAGGCCGAATGACTACCTTTGAATTGAATTTAGCATCAGATAGGTAAGCTGTCGGTGGTGCTCTGGCAGCTTCAACGCTTGGCAATCAATTTGCATAAATGTGAAGGGCTTTCATGATTAGGTGCTTCCTTGAAAAAACAAATAAAAAATAAATAAATAAATAAATAAAAGAGAGAGAGAAAGAAAAAACCATGATTAGGTGGTTCAAAATGATTGGCTTTTCCATAACTTTTACAAAAATGACTGCCACACTGTCCTTTTGCTAAAACCACCGTTGTTTGAAAGTGCCTTCTCACCCGCCAACAACGGACCGCAAGATATTCTTTCTGTCATTAAGGTAAAACATTGAGGACCTAACTGTCATTTGACGCAGCGAAATTGTTTCTTAGGCTTGGCAAGTTTCTAAGGCTACCGCCCCTGGTGTCTCCGCCCTTCATTAATGTCAGGCGTTCCAGCAAAGAAAGAGAAAGTAAAAGAATATTCAAAATTATCTTTATTTTTATTATTTGCTGAAAACATAGTTTAATTCAAAATTTATTTTGGTGTTAAAAAAAAAAAAAAAAGAGATGAAATATTTTAAGAGTACAATTTGTTGACCATAGATTTTAAAACTTATTTCTTAGAATCCAAGAGCATAAATTTAAAATAAAATATTATAATTTCAATAATACACTCTACCATTTTTTTTTGTTGCATAGTGCCAGTTTATTTACTAGTTATTCTTTGGATATGAATAATTATTTTTTGAAACATTCTTTGGATATATATATATATATATATATGATAACAATTCTCAGCAATATTAAAGTCGCATTTTCTTTTTGGCATTGACATACAAAAGTTGCATTTATGTATTTAAAAGTTTGTTTATTATCATTGTTAATTTATAATAGTTTTTTCAACCGTTAATGTGATTGCTATGTTGTTTCGTTATTTGCCATAGTTAATTTCAATTAGTCAGCAAACAAAACAGATAACAAAAGAATTCATTTTCTTACTTTTCTAAAAAAATATTTTTAATCCCAACTTTCAGATTTTTTTTTTTTTTTACTTCAATTTTTCCGAATTACTAAACATAAAGTTCGGAAAGACTGGAACCAGTAAGCAAATTTTAAGATCTCAAATTCGCAATAAAGCACTTTCCTTTATGTGCATTTTATTTTATTTTATTTTTTACTGAGCTGTGAATCTGGTGGGGATGACTGACCCAGTGACGGTAAGAGGGGGGACGAATAAATAAATAAATCTTCCACCAAAAAAAGGAATAGTATAAAAGGTAAAAGCCAATTAAAACAGATTTTTCCACATTATTTATCCTGTCCTACCAGAGCTCGCCACGTCACGACGTTGCAATCTTAAAAGACTACAATTGCGCAAAATGTCTTATTGACTTGGTTCTACTTTATTCAAAAAAAAAAAAAAAAAGAAAAAAAAAAGAAAAAGAATTGGTTCTCTACGGGTCAATAATAACAATAGTAAAATAAAAGAATTGAATTGAGCAAATAAAATAAAATAATAATAATAATAATAATAATAATAAATAAATAAATAAATTGAATTATTATGTAAAAAATGAATTCAAATGGTCAAGAACTTGGCCTGTACATATTTATTTAATTTTTGTTTATTTTATACGGCATTTACATTTTCTCTCAGAATTGATTTATTAAGTAAAACTGAACATATGAAGACTTAAAAAAGTGGACCAAATCAACAAAGCTGGGCGGAAGCAAACAGTTTCTTCTTCCTTTCTTCTTATTTGTTTCCCACCGTTGCGCGTAGAACCATAGAAGTAGACTTGGATTCAAAACCACACAGGATCTAACGCATTTTTTTCTCTCTCTTTCTTTCTCTTTTTCTCTTTTTCTTTCTAAAATTTTCTCGTTGCTCCCTTTCCGGCATTCTTCGGACACAAGCTTCGGTAGGTAATTTCGTACTCCCCAACTTTACTCAAAGCATTTTCCTCTGCTTTTGTTCTCTCTTAGACGGTGTCATTTTCGGTCTTGTTTTCTAAAGCTTAAAGCTCTCTGTTTTTTTTTTTTTTTTTTTTTTTTGTTTTTTTGTGTGGTTGAATTATTAGAAAATTCGGTGTTGTTCTTTTCTGGTCGCGTACTCCTGGTATTATGCGTTTGGATCTGTCTGTGGCGGTTTTTTTTCTTTTTTTTTTTTTTTCTTTTTCATAAATTTGTTGTAGATGATTTTGGTCGCCGAGAAAATTGACTGAAGGCAGAGAAGAGAGATACTGGAATTTTGGCTTTTTTTTTTTTTTTTTTTTTTAGTTGCTATTATGGTAGTAAAGTGATAAAATAGTCTTCACCAGCGTCTATGGATTTTATGAGGCTTAATGGGTAAAGGTATTAGTTGTATTTTAACTCCCGAATTATCATAAATTTTTAGTACTATGAAATTAGCCTTTTCTTTTCTGATTAGGCCGCTTGGCAACGAATCGGAAATATAGCAGATATGTTTTAAGCTCTCATGCAAGTAGATTAATTTTTCAGCGTCTCTTTTCTTTTCCTTTTTTAATAATTTCTTTTATTATTAGTATTATTGTTTTTTGCGTGTGTTAGTGGAAGTTGGATTATTTCTTTTCTAAACAAATTTTCCAACAGCATTTCTATAAATTTTAGGACGGAAGTAAGCTTGGAAGTTGGAACAAGTCAATAAAGGTGTTCTACCGCATAAGTCATAAAAGAACTATTTGATTTTGGAATGAATTAGTGGGCAACTCTTTGATCGAGAATTTTAATTCATTTTTCTCTAATTTTCGTTTCTTTTCAAGTTTTTTAATTGATTCACTGATATCAGCTATTGAAAAACGGTGGCACTTTAGTCCTTCGTCATTATTACCTTGTAAAATATTGGTTACCGTCGCCTGTCGCTAGGTGCATATATGCTTTGAATATTATCTGCTTCAGAAGACAATAATTACAGCTGTTGAAAGAGGAAAGTAGGTGTTTGAATTTCACACCTTGGTTAAGAGCTAGGAAGGATCTAAAAGTTTATTGGTTGAAATATTTTCCAGGGAATATGCTTCTCTTGTTGAAAATGCCCTTTATCTTTTAAATCTGTTCTGTAATGGTGTTTGATTTGAGAAACAACGGTTTATGTGGATTTAAAAGGGAAAACTATATGATAAATGTCATTGACGTGTTTTGACTCAGGAATCATATTATATTTATGGCATTTTAGGATAACTTGTAAGTTGTAACAAAGCTCAGCAGTGTTGCCTCTAATTCCGCTTTGATATTTAATTTTTTGTGCTTTTCTTTCTTTCTTTTTCCAAAACTATGCAGGCCATTGATGGCCATAAACAGAGGACTATTCCAAACTGTATGATTGTTCGTTTTCTAATTATGGAGAGGTTCTTTAACATTCTTCTTCTTTATTTATTTCTTTATCTTTCTTAAAAGAAAAAAAAAAAATCATGTTGACTGATCCTTTTGCTTACATGATTTGCACTCACAGATATAAAGCGAAAAAATGGTCTTATATTTGACGATGTAGATGCTTCATGACTTAGTGCTATTCTGGTGGATTCATTGGAACTCAGCATACTAGAACAACCACTTTTCAAGCTAGAAAAAGATGCTAGTGGAAGGTGGTGATTATGTGAGTTAAGCAGCAGACTGAGAATAGAAGAACTTGAAATGGATACTTCCACGAACTAATTGGCCGTATTGCTCAAATAGGCATATGATCAGTTCATACCCTGCTGATGAGTTACAGGCTTTAACTGCTTAGAGTTGTAGATCATTCTTCTTCCTCTTTGTTAGCACCTTGCCTTTTGGATTTTCTATGTGCAATTAATTTTTTTGTAGTTCATGCAACCATCACAAGTTAGAATTGTGGTTTATTTATTCTTAGTCATAAAAGGAATTGGGCTTTGAGATATTCATGCGTTTGTGTGCTCATAATGAAGAAATGGTATGGTGGTGTATTGGTTGCATCCTTATTTATGCTTCTAGTCCTGAGATATACCATCACAAAGAATCCTATCGGGGAGAGTTATTTGGCAAATCCCTTCACCATCAATGGTACTAATCCTCTTGAATGGATAAATTCTGGTGTTCCACCAGCCATTCAAAATCCAGAAGGTGCTTCTCAAGTAATATCTGCAGAGTCCATGGTAGTGAGTCTTTTTGCTCAATGGAACACCTCCAATGAAGAACAGCTGTCTCTGCAGACATGGAACCATATGAAACATCTAATTAACAATGCCCAGGGTTTACCCAATGCAATAGATGCTATTAAGGAAGCTGGAGGTGTATGGAATAGCCTTATGGCTTTGGTTCAAGAGGAAAAGCTTGGTTATTCTAACGAAAGTTCACAAGGGAGGGCTAAAGAGAAACAGTGTCCTCATTTCTTAAATAAAATGAATGGCACAGAACCTGATAATGGTGGCTATAAGATGCGGGTTCCTTGTGGCCTGACTCAAGGTTCTTCAATTACAGTTATTGGTATTCCAAATGGTATTCTAGGTAATTTTCGGATTGAATTGACAGGGGAACCACTTCCAGGGGAGCCTGATCCACCCATTATTTTGCATTACAATGTTAGACTTCATGGTGACAAGATAACTGAAGACCCTGTAATTGTCCAAAACACCTGGACTGCTGCTCATGATTGGGGTGCAGAGGAACGATGTCCCTCACCAACTCCTGAAAAGGATAAGAAAGGTGTTGCCTTACTGTTTCTTTTACTTGATTGAGCTCAAAACATATTTAGATTACAGCTTTGTAGCTTGACCCTTTTAAGTATTTCTGTTTTCCACAGACCTGCATAAAAATTTGTATACCAACTTTCCATCCTCAAAAAGTCCGATTCAAATGACTAATTGCAGTCAAGTAATTTGTCTTCAATACTTGTTTGTTATTTCATAGTTTATGTCCATGAGGTAGTTACTGTTTTCCATATAATTCATGTCCATTCAAACTTCCTGCTAATTACTGTTAGATAGTTTGTTATGGCTAGAAAATTCTAACTTGCTATATAACTTTAGGCACTCATTCTTTTGAGGGTTTGTAATAAGCTTAGAAGCATGTAACAAAAGCCTTCTAGTTTTGTTGAATTAAAAATGTTGAAAGCGTGCCTAACCTTATTGAGTTGTATGTAGACAATCGGTCCATTGTGCAACAAATTCTGTGCTGTCTTAGCATGACAATTCAATTTGAGTCACGGCATGCTTCTATGTTGTCAGTTTCACTGAACACTGAAGTAGTGAAGTAAATTTTTCCATATAAAATAATGCCAAATGCTTGTTCCCTGTTGCTTTATCATGTAAGGCATCATATGGTGGTTCCATTTTACAATATCTGCTGGTCTTCTAATTAATGACGTTTTTGGTGTCCTTTACCAGTGGATGAATTGGACCAATGCAACAAGATAGTAGGCAAAGGTGATGCCCAAATTCTCCTGGGTATGCGTTCCAATGTTTCAAGGCGATCTTCAAGTTTGCAAGATGGATCCAAGGCCAGAAAATACTTCCCTTTTAAGCAAGGTTATCCATTTGTTGCAACGCTCAGAGTGGGATCTGAAGGAATCCAAATGACGGTTGATGGAAAGCACATTACATCCTTTGCTTATCGTGAAGTAATTTCTCCCTTCTTTTCCCAGTTGCTTTAGAATTTCAACTGATAGATAGACTTGTATCATTGAATTTATTTGCTATTTGGGTGGTTAACTATTCAGGCATTGGAGCCATGGCTTGTTAGTGAAGTCAGGATTGATGGAGACTTGAAGTTGATTTCTGTCCTGGCCAGTGGTTTACCCACATCAGAGGATTCAGAGCACATAATTGATTTAGAAGCGTTGAAATCAGCTCCTCTCTCTCCTAAGAAACCATTAACTCTCTTCATTGGTGTGTTTTCCACTGCAAACAATTTTAAGCGTCGAATGGCTGTTAGAAGAACGTGGATGCAGTATGCTGCAGTAAGGAATGGGGCAGTTGCTGTGCGATTTTTTGTTGGTTTGGTGAGCTTCACATTTGCTGATCCTTTTCTGTGCAATCTGTTCTAGTAGCTTCAAAGCACACCATTTATGAAATATGACATGATGGAATTTTTACAGAATCGGAAATTAATTTTACGGCTGATTGGATGGTTCCTGATACCGTGTTTTGATATCATGTGTATCACCAGTGACAATCATTATTATGGACACTTCTGAAGTGCTTGCATTTGTCATTAGTATAAACATTTGAGGGTTATTTTCCGTCACTAAGCATGCTGAATCTTAATCAAGTTTGTGTCATACTGCAGCATAAAAACCAAATAGTTAATGAGGAACTCTGGAATGAGGCACAGACGTATGGAGATGTACAGCTGATGCCATTTGTAGATTACTATGGCCTCATCACATGGAAAACTCTAGGCATCTGCATCTTTGGGGTAAAGTCTGCTCTTTTCCTAAAACTAGTGAAGTATCTCCTTTATCTTATTCACCTCATCTCTTCAACAGACAGAGGTTGTTTCTGCCAAGTTTGTCATGAAGACGGATGATGATGCATTTGTTCGTGTGGATGAAGTTCTAGCTTCTTTACGTAGGATTAATGTGACCCGGGGATTGCTTTATGGACTCATTAATTCAGATTCCCGGCCTCATCGCAATCCTGATAGCAAGTGGTATATCAGCAATGAGGTAATAGTCTTTGTTGATCCTGTATAATAATGCATAATTGATCTCTTATATTCTTGTAAGTTGACTTTGGAAACTAAAAAACTTTTCCTACTGGATGTTATATCTTCTGCTTGTATGATGACAGAAGACCACAGAAATAGTAAGCTTTTGCAAATTACGACTTGTGGGGTATTAGCGTACAAATGTATTGTTGCATGCTAGTGAAGGAATATGCATGTTCTCTATTGATCCTTGGTTATTCAACGATAGAGCAATTACTATTCTTATTGTGTCTCATTCATTTGTGTACCTTAATTGCTTATTCTTATGAAGGAATGGCCTGAAGAGACTTACCCACCGTGGGCACATGGTCCTGGTTATGTGGTGTCGAGAGACATAGCAAAGGCAGTCTTCAGAAAGCACAGAAAAGGTCATTTAAAGGTAACGACTCAAATCTGTCTAATGCCACATGCGGGAGAAGCTACAAGATTTTAATTGCTGTCGTTCCCCCGCATGAAAATTTTATTGATAAGACTCAGAAAATGATGCATGTTATGACAGATGTTTAAGCTAGAGGATGTGGCAATGGGCATCTGGATTGCAGATATGAAAAAGGAGGGTTTAAAGGTACGCTATGAGAAGGAAGAGAGAATCTATAACGAGGGATGCAAGGACGGTTATATCGTGGCACATTACCAAGGTCCAAGAGAGATGCTCTGTCTCTGGCAAAAACTTCAAGAAGGAAACGGTGCTAGATGCTGTGGAGAAAGATAAGCATAATTCGGACACTTAATTTGAATTTTTAAATCTTGGTAACCGACCTTTTTTTGTAGAGATTTGCTGACCAACCAAGATTTTGACAGAAGACCCTCTCTAATCGGACGAGCTTATCGAGAGATTTATGGGGGACTTTGGGTTGGAGAGGGTGGTTTATCACTTGTGTATATTTAGGAATAGTACGTAGCAATTAGATATATGATATAGTCGAGAGGCACGTAGAGGTTCGCGAATTTGGTAGGGTACAGAGAATTTGTGTTGTATAATTCTCATATTCTATATAGGACCACGAGTTGCAAAATTCTTTTATTCCATTACATCATTTCTCGTCTGGCCAGATGAGGGATCGTAATAGTCGTATTTCTAGGAAATTATGGGAAAGTATGTTACTCCTCGTCTAGTGTTATTATTATTTGTACGACCATTCGAATAGCATTGCTCAATTCCATTTTATTTTTTTTATATTTTTTTTAAAGAAAGTCAAACTTAAATCCGTTTTATATAAACAAACAAACTAAAAGTAACTTTTCACCTGTTGGATGTAAAATGCATAAACAAATAAGAAAATATTACATATCTTTAGAAAATAAAGAACAAAAATTATCTACCTTAATAATGAAGATGAATTATTCAAGAAGTAACAAATAATAGACCCTGTAAAGTTCTTAGTACTGTGTTAACTAAAATTGAAACAAAAAAGTTAAAAATCCTTTTTGCCTTCTTCCCAAAAATAAATATAAATAAATAATTAATTAAAAATCCTAAACACTAAATCGTAGCGACAACTCTACTAGGAAGCAGCAAAACGACAATCAATTAGCCATACAACCAATGCCGTATCTGGTGTTGGGAAACACCAAAAACAGACCACTACAAATAATCCCAACCATCAAAGGAAGACTCTCCATAACTTCGTCCATGTCCCTTACATGTCCCGGGAACAGACAGTCCGTCACACGGTTGTCGGAAAATGCGACGGCCGTGAAAACCATCACCGACATGACTGCATGAACGAAATCCGTGAACCCAACTTTGTACCTCTCGTCTTTCGGAACTTCCACTCCTAGGCCGGATCTGAAAACGGCCAAACCTTTCGGGGTCACGAAGCCGTAGTAGACTTTCCCGTCCGGGCCTTTGAAACTGTCCGTGAAGTGGAAGAAGAAGCAAGAGAGAGTGCAGAGGCCGAGTAGGGCGTGAATCATAAGGGTGCTGACGGGGGAGCACTGACCGTCCCCGGAGACCGACGGGAGGAGCATCTCGAACGTGAGAAGTGTTCCGGTGGGTAGGAAATTGACGAGCATGGAGGTTTTGGACAGAGTTTTCTGCATTCCCTTCGCCATTGCTCGTCTTTTGCGGCCACCTTCTTCGGTGGTGGTGATGATGGTCGATTGGGGTGAAGATGGGTATAAGGTTTGGTCATTTTGTGGAGTTGCAGTATAGATTTTGATTCCAATGTCTTCAACACGATTCTCCATCTTTTGCTATCAAACAGTTTTGCTATCAGACGTTAAAATAACAGGACTTTGTAGAGATTTTCTCGAGAAAAAAAAAATTGTCTTTTTTCTTGGACGAGGCTAGAAGATATTCAATGAGTAATTTGGTGAAGTATTATTTTGATTTCCGCCCTTTAAATAGGGTTCTGAAAAAATTTTGAAATTCTAACGGCAACTAACTGCCGCCTCCGGACCGTCACAATTCGCGCACTTTCAAATGTGGAAGTGGGAAGTCATTTTAAGAAATACATATGTTTTTTTTTTTTTTTTTTTTTTTTTTTTTTTTTTTTTTTAAAGAAAATTAAAAAAAAAAAAAAAAAAAAAACAAGTAGAAAGGTCGTCAATTTTTCTGAAAAGTTGTGTTGATTCAATTTTTCCCTTTTTTAATGAAAAGTTTGCCACCTCTTTGTTTATTTATTCGCCTTTTATAAAAGAGGTGTAAAGAATCAAGTGATAAACCATTCATAGCATATTCTTTAATGTTAAAAGGACAGGATAGCCAATTTGCGAGTCCCCCATTGAAGATCTGTTATGATCATGCTCCCACCATTTGCAAATCTGTTCAAGCATAATATATAATAAGATGGACAACATTTTGACATCGTCCATTTAGGACATCCTTTTAGCAAAGCCGCTGTTTCGACCGTCCATGATTACAATTGATTTCAAATTCCACCAGATTAATATGTGTTTAAACAAAAGCTCATTTTGGTGCTAGGCAGTAATCATTCACCAGAAATGAAAGTGGACGTCACTTTTGACACTACTTATTTTTTAGCATCTACACGTTTTCTTTCCTTCCCTTTTGGTTGGGATGGAGACAGATTTTAATCTGGCACCTGACCTCGATGCTGATGGGCGGGGTAAAAGGAAAATGTTTAATTAAAAGGAACATGCATAAGAAATTTTAAATATGAAGGAAAAGTATTGTCAACAAGATCAAAATTCATAGAAGTAGAGACATACAAGTTTATCTTGACAAAAATCCATGACTAGAAAATGCAATCTCAAAGGCTCGCAATTTTTTCCTACAAGGTGAACCGTTGCGGTCATAGGATGATATTTCATTTATGTTGAGAACATTGCAAGCCTTAATTAGCTCCTCACCAACACGTTTTGCTGCTTCCTATAAAACCAAACCGATCTATGTCACAAAACTTAGTAATCACAGTATGGTAATTATCGTTGGAGGGCAAATAACTAGGAGCAGATGAGATTTTCTCACAGGGGACAGATCTCTCCTCTGAAAGGTAACATTGGATTCTTGGTTTTGTTTATTTCCAACAAAAGAGTAATAACCTAAAGAAGGAATACTTACAATAGTGCTACAAGGGGGATTCTGACGAATAGACTTCTGCAGAGTGCTTCCATAAAAAAGACACTTCTTGTTCTGGTCATCTACCAGCATAGCATACAACTGTTTGTCTGAACAGAACACTGAGAGCCTTGGTCTTTTTGGTGTGCCATTATACTGAATTAGAAAAGAGCTACAATTAATCCTTGTTGAGAATTCTTTGTTGGGTAAGGTATAAACTAAAAGGACTTTCACACATAAGTTCTTCACTATCAATCTCCTATAAACAGAACACTGTCTCCAGCAAAGCATGCATCAATCAACTTCATGCAAACCTAATAAGAGAAACAAGGAGATGGTAATCATAAAAGATAAAACCTTTTTTTACCAAGCATATCAAGGTACAAATGTTACAGCTTACCCTAGTGTACTTGAAATGTCAAGTTCATTAGCGAAAAATGTCAAATACAACTTCCAAAAGAAAACAGATTAACTTTACCCTGATACTCTTTGTAATTAAAGCTACCAGAGGAAAGTTAGAATAACAAGCTCTACCCTCTATACTTTCTCCACATTAAAACTCTACAGCTTAACCATGACATAGAAACATTAAATTACAGAAACGCATTAAATAGTTCTTTATCACAACCATTGAAAAATTTGAAATAATATATATATATATATATATTTATATTAAATGAGCAAAAGAAAAGTTAATGACTAAGACGTACTTAATTTAAATGAAGTGAACAATAAGCATATGAGAACTTTAAAAAAAGCATAACTTAAGAAACACACACAGTCATCACATAGCAAACTTATCTTCAAAAATGGAGGAAAGAGATACCTTTTTTTGCATTCTTCTGTTACGTATTTTTGCACTTTCCGTCCTTGTATTTGCCCTTGCTCTAATGACTAATGGCCTCACAGATAAATCTGTAGCAAGTTAAGTGATTCAGAGTCAACCTATAATGTTAAGTAGCATGAAGTCCATTTATTCACCTTCACAATGCCCAGATAATTGAGAACAATGAGCAATATCCATATAACTTAAGGATGAAAAATTAAGCTGGATTTACTTATATTCCACTTTGGTTGGATGTTGAAGGGTGTGGAGAAGATCCCAAAGAGAGAAGAATTCTTAAATTGCAGTGCCGGAACAGTAAAAAGAGCCATTCTGTGAGCTTCTTGAAATAGTGAATTGCTCATAAAGGACTATAATACCACGATAACCTGAAGCTGATTATTATAACTTCTATAAATGCCTGCTGCAGACAGAAAAGCAAAAAGAAACACAAGAAATAAGGAAAGCAGAACGAAAGGACGATATTTTTTTGGGGAATTTCATCGAACAGTTCAGGTGCAGTTTTTACTTAACTGAAACAACGGGCAACGTAGTTATGTTGGGCACCTTTAACAGAGCCTAGTGGCTTAATTTAGGTATGGAACTTTCTTGCGCCAAATTTATTTACTACCAAAAAAAAAAAAATTGATAAGCACGAAAGAAAAGAAAAAGAATCATGTGTAATAATTCTAAGATAGACTAAAATCAAAGTGAAAAAAAGAAAAAAAGAAAAAAAAAAAAAGAGTTGAATGCTTAACCTTTCACTGACAGTATGTTTGAGTGTGAGACAATGATACTGACTTCACTCACAACAACAATAATGAAGATGGTCTCACACTTTGAAAGTTGAGATTACATTTCAATGTGTTCTGGACTTTTTGTTTTCTTACCTTTTCTTCCTTAAAAATAGAAAAATGGCAATTTGAGTTGGTTAATTGGTGGATCAAAGAGAGGGAAAAAAAAAAAAAATGTGCAAGTTGAACAATCAGAACCTCAACTTGCCATAACCTTTATATTATCAAGAAAAACTTGCCACAACCTTTAAAAGATACCAACTTTTTATATGAAGTGGCCAAAACGAAAGGACCAATGTATAGCAAGCATATGTCACAAACTCACATGGACACCGTGCACACGTTTTTCCAAAAAGTCAACGTAATTTTATGTATTTTTTGGTATAAGTTTAAAATAAGCCGTCTTTTACTTTGACCCTGAAAATATTAATAACAGTTGCACGAGATATCTTTTTGGTTTGAGCTAGAATGTACTAGAATACTCCTGACACCTGCCACGTCGATCGCAGAATTCTTTGATTTTTTTTTTTTTTTGGGGCCCTTTTTAATTATTCATTGTCTTCTTGTGCATGAACGTAACTAGTCTCTTTAAAGCATATTTCTCTTCAGATAAATAAAATAAACCTACCAAATTTAATTGAATCTTCCATTAGCTTCATTCAGCCATATGGCAAAAAATAATGCCACATTGTCTGCCTTTTTGTGTGATCTAAATTCTTCGATCACGTTCTAGCGATGTCTTGCCGTATCCCTTTTAAACATTTTTTTTTTTTTGGCTGAAGTATCCCTTTTAAACATTGTTTGATAATGCTTTTACTTCTGAATAAGTTTTCCACTTGTCAAACTCAAAACAAAAAAAAAACAAAAAAAAAAAGAATTAGTTTTTGTTTTAATTTTTTTTTAATAGAAAATGCATTGGTAATGGTTTTCTTTTCTTTCTTTTTTTTTTTTAAAAAAAAATGGGGCTTCAAAATTTATATATATGTTAAAATAATTTGGAAGTAATCATTATTATTTATCAAAAAAATAATATTACCCTTTATTTTTTAATAACTGTTTTATTTTTATTTTTATTTTAAAATTTTCAAAAGGACATTTTTATATTAATTTCATTATACAAATTCATCAAAATACTTTCAATTTAATCATAAAATTTCACTTATATATTTTTCTTTTTTTTTTCATATAAATTCTTTTAATTTAATTTAATTGCCTACTAATATTCTTACATATCTTAACTCTTCATGGTACCATTTTTTCCCATTATATTTCATTTTTGTAGAACAAATTTTTTTTTGGGTTATAAATTAAGAACATAAAAATTCAAACTTATGATCATTGTTCCAAAAAACAGTCCTACATATAATATAATATAATTATTGATTTTATTAATTTATCTAAAGAAATTACATAATTAAACCAATATAATAATAAAATACAAAATTATAATACGACATAAAGGAGTTATATAACTATATGCATAGTGCCTTATACATGACAATGAACATGGATTTTTACTAATCAAAATTCACATAATCAATTTTCAAAAGAAAATTCACAAAAAAAAAAAAAAAAAAATCAATTAATTGGGGTCCATGCGGGAGCATTGCCGATGTGGACACAGGCAATATTGGAACAGCAGCACATCATAAACATAAATATAATACGTAATATAATAATATGAATATAAAATAATATTAATTATATTTATATTCCACTCCCCTAGATATCTTTATGTTTTTCGGTGAATGCTCCCCTAGATATCTTTCCTATTATGAAAAAGACGGTGTGTGTGAAGATATACATGGCCATTGTCTTATAAGCACAAATTCCAGATCCTTCCACAAGCTTCTTATTTCCTGTGGGTGAACGCTTTTTTCCTCCTCTTAAATCCACCCACAAAACCCATCATCTACCCCATCCCAATTCTGATTCTTTCTGTTTTTTTTTTTTTTTAAAAATTTTTTGTTTCTGATTGATTACCAAAATCTCTCTCTTTTTCTCTCGTTGCCTTTGTTCTTGACTCCATGGCATCTGAAGCCGACGCTTCTGAGCTTTCTACCATGTTTGAGAGACTGGTGAGGAACAGAGACCTGTCTTTGTTTTTACCCTTTATTTTCGGGTTCGCAAACAGTCTACCCAGAGCAAACCCACAAGATCCGGATGAAGAAAACGAGAACAGAGCAACTTCAAGAGACAGAGTCATCCTTATCAACCCTTTTACTCAAGGTATGGTGGTGATCGATGGGTTTTCGAGCTTGGATTCTGTGCTTCGTGATTTGGGTGGCAAAGATGGTCAGCCTCCTGCGTCAAAGGCGTCCATAGAAGCCATGCCTGGGGTGGAGACAGAGGAAGAAGGTTTGGAGTGTGTGATCTGCTTGGAGGAGTTCGAGGTTGGTGGGGTTGCTAAAGAAATGCCTTGCAAGCATAAATTTCATGGGGATTGTATAGAGAAGTGGCTGGGAATTCATGGGTCTTGCCCTGTTTGCAGGCATAACATGCCTGTCGATGAGGAAGAGATGGGTAAGAAGAGGGAAGAAGAAGGCAGAGAGAGGAGGAGAGGGGAGGTTTGGGTTAGCTTTTCATTCAATAGTGGTAGGAGAAGTGAGGATTCAAATCAGGTTTCTTCAGCTGATTCTGATGTAAATGATTCAACCTCAAGCCCAGATGCTGATCATGAAGTACAGGGTTAGAGAAATTCTTTAGATTTTTTATTTCGGCTTTTTTTTTTTTTTTGGGGGGGTTTTTTCCGGGGGTTTAAAAGAATTATGAACTTGTACAGGGGCCATGCTTGACAGTGTTTGTTTATGGCAGTAATAAATAAACATATATTTTTGTATGTTGGGTTTGTTTTTTATTTATTTTATTTTTAATTTTAATATAAAAATAGAAAAGAGTGATTTGATTTGGCTGTCAATAATTCTTGTGGTAATCTAACAGAAAATAAAGCATGACACCGAAGAAATGGTAGAACAGGATTTTCATAGTCGAAACCTATCAAGATGTTGCAGAACCCAATTTTATGCTTCAATTTTAGCCCGAGAACTGAAACTGTTTGTCTGAAGCTCCTAACATTTTGTTTTCTCTATTAATAATCCTAAATCCTTGGAATCTTCCACGCATTAAGGCAGTTGCCATTGGATTTGTGCCTGGTGGTTCGGGAGAAGTTGAACCACCCGCCCCTCTCTGCCCATGAATATCATATACCCTATAATCGTCATCAACCACCGATCCCACAAGGCAACTACTATTATAATGATAAAAGAGTTCTCATATTTTCCGTGCAAAAATTTCCTCATTTCTTCTTAACCAGACAGCAAATGATTCTTTCGTTCTGCCCAACGAACAGGATAATTGACTCCAATTGCAACTCTCTCAAGCAATTGGACAAGCTTCACAAGTTTTTTTAAGATCTTTTTCCTTTGCTAGATGGTAGAATTTCTCTAATGGGTTTTGCCAGGAGGCTTTGTCGTTTAATTTTAGCCTTCCCTTTGATGCTGGTGAAGTGCAAGTTTGCCAGCAATTAGTATTCTTGTCGCTTTGAAGTTTATGGGTAAAATCCCTGCTTCTATTATGATTTTTGAAGTCATCGGTTGTAACCACAACTTGTGGTGTATCTTTCTTTTATTTTATTTTTCGGTAATAAACTTGGGGTATATCTGGTTGTCTATTTTTCAGCTTAAGAGTCTATCAAAAGGCCAACAAGGGGCTAGTCTTTCATTCCATGGCCATGTCACTGCAAATTGAGCACCGGTGGAATGTTAAAATTTTCAGGTGTCTTTTAAGGACCAATTCCACTTAACAACAAAAGTTGAGGGCCGCCTAGTGCCCCAGCTGCTGATATAACATCACTCATCGATCTTGAATTTTGACGCCGGTTGAGGTAAGCTTCATAAAATTTCTGATAAGTTGCCATTGCTTTTGATGAACCTTATGGCACGAGCTATTTTCTCAGTTCTGTTGATTGCAGCATTAAGTGGACCATATAAGCTTCAAGAACTAACGGCAGATTTCATGCTTATCAATTACCATTATTATGGATGATCACTCTCTTCGCTGTTGCATTTAAAAGAACAGTATTATTGTTTGAATTCCCTGCCAATAGAAGGATCTGCTGAGGTGCATCTCTTTCCACATTCATCAAAAATACTCCCACCCAACTTGCTTCCCTGAATATGCATTCAGACAAAATCTATTATATGGTAAAATTCCTGCTTCAAGAATGCTAAATTCTGCTACCGTCTGCTATGTTGTCAACTCAGGTTTGAAGACTATTCTTGATTCAACCAATTTGTAGGAATCTTTTACCAGTTCACCATCCCACCAAACTTTTTTGACAAAATCTTGACTAGATCTACTGTAAAACCTATCACTTATAGCAGATGATCCTCCCAGAACTATTCCTCGGATGTTTGGAATGGCATCCTTGGAAATGAAGCTTATGCAAGTGATGTATATTCCTCGGTTTGGAGCAGTGGGAGGGCGAAGTAAATTTTTCTCCAATATGAAGGGGTTTTCAAATGATGACCATCTCTTTGGACCAAGATCACTGAGAGTCTCTCAGATAGAGTTGCAGCTAGGGGACGCCCGGCTGTTCCTCCTCCAACTACAATGCAATCAAAAGACTTGCCGGAGACTTCTTTGACATCTGGTGAAGTCATATGGGGATGTGTTTTTCCTAAGATGTGTAATAAAACTGAAAAATGTTAAACTACAATAGCAGCTTAACTACAACAGTGAAAAACACACGGATAGATTTAAAAGTAGGAAAATAACTGCAGTGAGAAGCCTGCGACCATGGACTATCCATAGAAGCTCCGTCGTCTGAAGTGTTCAGATAACTGGCTAAGAAGAGGAACGAGGCATATAATTTATCGGATTCTGTGGGCTTGATATGCGATGATAACTATAGGTAGATTACAAGCATCGGGAACATGAAAACACATAATGAATGAGATAGATAGATGAATGATACATAATGACCATAGATAGTGACTAATCAGTACCCAATTAAATATATTTCGTTTATGTGTGAGCGATGACTTCAAAATAAAATATTTCGCAATAATAAAATAAAATATATTATCTCTAATTAATTCTTTATAAATTCTTTTCCTCAAAATTTGAAAAATCCAAAAATCATCCGCACCATCCCAAAATAAAAGATAAAAAATTTACGGTCGTTATGAAAATATTTACTAGCCACATCATGTTGGGCGAATGAACATCCAATATATATATATATATATATACACTTTAGTAATCTTTGACAAAGAGGAATCACACTTTTACTTCTCAAATTTAAAATATTTTAATTTATTTTTAAATTTTTATTTATTGTATTTTGATCTAATGTGATAATTTAACATATGATAGTTACAATTTGAGAATATTAAATTGCAAAATTTTTTTAGATAGAGAATCTTAATAATTAGCCATGATAAAACGAAAAATCCAATTGGCAGTTAAGCCAGGTACATTTGGATTTCTATGTAGTATTATTATTATTATATACCTGTGTTAAGTTATCACGATATTAATGAAACTTAAATTTCAATTTACATATTTTGGTTTTTTGATTAAATTTTGTTATTAACGAAAATTGAACTTTTATAGTTTTGATCATAAGTTTGTATTATTTGTCGTAGTTATTATGACTGCAAGCAGTTTGCTACCCTCTAAATTCCCTTTAAGGATAAGCTAGTTGTTTGAAAATATTATTCATGCCCTTTGCGCACAAGTAACTTCACTCTTTTTCAATTTTTCTTCTGTGACCGAGATGCACTTTTAAGGAATAACCTATATGCATGTCCATGCAGGCACACGGCCACATAGCATCGCTTCTTGTAGTTGGCTTTTTATATGGAGATTTGCTTTGTATATTGGATTTTAGTATTGTAAGGATCAAACAACGACTTTTATAAGTTATGGAAAATGATAATTTGATGAAAGTGTTTTAAGGTTTAAGGTTTACTTAGTTTTGCTGGTATAATCGATTCATGGTGTTAAGCTAGCTCACTCCATTGTAGATAGGATCTTTGTGAAGATCAGATCAATTAACTAAGAAATAGACTATAATGATATACTAATTGTTTAATTGCAATTGCTAAGTAATTGTAATTTATCATTTGAAGATTAACTTTTTGTTTGGAGACTCAAAAAAAAAAAAAAAAAAGAAGAAGAAATTTTTATGAATTTATTATGATTAGTTGTTTGCTAACTTATTAATGGGATGTACTAGGATAATATAAAAAGGTTTATCATATTTAGGTCAATGAATGACGTTTCCTTAAATTTTGATAATGAATGGATTTTACTTCAAATGAGAAAATAGTTAATTTTTAAAAAATATACATTTCTTGATATAAAAACTATGTAAAATATGCATTTCTTGACATAAAAATATGCATTTCTTGACATAAAAATTAAGTAAAATATGCATCAAATGTAAGTTTATTTAATCTTATGAAATTGTTATTCTATTACTTATTTTATTTTTATTTACAAAACGTACTTTTAGAATTTAAATTTAATAGATTAGATCGTTTATTGATGACGGATATTAATGTAATATAAAATTAAATAAAAATAAAAAATATATATATATATAAAATTTTAAAGTTTTTTTAAAAAAATTTGATGTTATTTAAACATTATGGAAAAATTTAATTAATTTCTATTAGAATGTTTATTTTTTTAATTAAATATTTAGTATTAAAAAATAAAAAAATATTTTAAATTAATATTACTTTTCATTTATATCTTTAAATAACAGATGATAACAACATGCTAAATAGCCCTCTAAATCATTTCAATACGAACTTATATGGATTTTAACTTTGAAAGTTCCATTATTTTATTGATTTAATGGTTTTTGAATAATTAAATTAATAATAAAAATGGAGACATGTCTTATCATGCTTAGGCAGTAAGGCTTGAAGCTTAATACGTCAGCCTTGTCATGCTTTTGGAACCTTGATTTTTATTGTAAAATTTTAAAACCTTTTTAGAGAGCAACTAATCTACTTA